>NC_040908.2:169389142-169471615 GCF_004126475.2 Phyllostomus discolor
ACTTCAGGGGAAGGGCCCCAGGTCCCTGCTCTGTGCCCTCTCCAGCAGAGCAACCCAGGGACCCAGGTCAGCAGCAGACCACCAGGCCTTCCCCCAGGGACACTTCAGAGCCCAGGGCAGGGGGCAGGGCACTCACCTGCGATGGAAAGCCTGGCTGACCTCTCCTGGCCCAGCAGGGGGTTTCTGATGACACAGGAGACCCCCTCCCCAGAGCCGCCTTCCAGGATCACAGAGGCTGAGGCTGCATAAAGGCCCTGGGGGTCTGCAGCCGCAGATGCTGCCTCCGAGGGCAAGCTCTGTCCCCTGGCGTCTCTCCACTGGATCTGGGGCTGCGGGTACCAGCCGGCAGACGTGCATTCCAGCGGATCCCTCCAGCCTCGTAGCCCGTCATGTCAATGTGGGGATCAGAGCCCAGCGCTGGGGAGGAGAAGTGAGCTGAGTCGTGGGGAGCCCTCTACAATTCTGGGGGTCTCCACAGCATGGAGGGGCGCACACACTGACGAGCCCAGCAGGGACTGACCAGGAGCTGCTCCCAGCGTGTGCTGTGCAGCAGAGACTGATCCCCGAGGGGCCACTGCCTGACCCTGGCTGGACCCCGTGCTGGATCCAGGGGGCTCTGGGCCAGAGCAGAGGCTGCTTCCCCAAGTCCCCTTAGAGACTGCCGCAGCCTCCCCTCCCCCCTGCCCCAGACAGGCTGGTCCCTGGCAGAGGCCCTCCACCCCTCCCTGGGCAAGGCATGGAGGTGGAGCCCCTTAGCCTAAGTGGGTCCCACACACCAACTGCCCTGCTGTCTGTGCGCCCGTCCTTTGGGGGCCTTGCACTCCGTTAGCAGGAGTAGACACACGGCTGTCGTCCTGCGGCCGCCCGAGCAGTGACTCTGTGCACGGCCCCTCGGGAGGCTCTTGTTGCCCTCACTGCCAGGCTGCTGGGCTCTCCCTCCAGGGTCTCCCCCCGGAAGTGTCCACAGCGAGGCTGTGCAGACGGGAACCTGTCCCATGGAAGACAGCAGACCTGGGGCCAGGAAGAGTGGAGCTACTGCCACCTGTCCCCACGACCCTGACCACACGGAGGGGGAGGCAGCCCTCTGAGGACCTGAACACACAGAGTCCTGCAGTGGGGGCTCCGTCGGGGAAGCCGAGGTCTGCAGGAAGGGACAGCAGGCTGAGGAGGGGCCATGCGGGAACAAGGCCAGGGGGCCGCGCCGTCCCTGCTCCACCAGCCCCCACGCACTGGAAGCCACAGGGCCGGGCTGTGTCCGGGGAACTCGAACTGCAGCCCTGACGCCCATATACAGGCACGTTTGCGGGACAGCACCTCAGACAAGGTGCTTCCTCACTGGGGTGGGTTGGGGCCACGTCAAGGCCACTGAAAAGTGGGGTGACAGTACAGAGGAAACACGAGCCGTGTGCAGTGACCCACCTCACTGTGCCGGCTGAGAGTGACCAGTGACACCCCCACCATCCTGACCACGTCCACCCAGATCCCAGCGCTGCTTCCACACACCCCGAACCGCACCGAGTCCTCCCTGACGCCTCCTCTCTGAGACACCCCGGTGTCCCCGTCCCCAGGGGAGCGTCCTCCCTCGCTGCACTGAGGAAGACACAACCTATCCAACTGCAGCTGTGTTCCTGGGGGTTGGTGGGGACGTGGGCCCCACAGGAGTTGTCCCTGCAGCTCAGTCTACTGGACCCACCACAGCGGGCCCCTGGGGGACCACGGCATTGGTCTGGAACACGCTGAACACAAACACCCATGTGCCACCCACTGCGGGGAGGGCCCTCCCTCCTGTCCCAGTCCCCCACCTCCACTCCCCTGCTGAGACAGGTGGGCGGCATGGGGGACTCTGTACTGGCTGCAGGAGGAAGTCACCCCGGGGGACCCCTGGGTCTGTCACCAGCCTCAGAGGAGCTGAGATGGAGGCGGGGGTGGATGCTGGTGAGCAGCCCACCTGCTCTGGGGTAGGTCTGCAGCCTCTGCCCCCGCCCAGGGAAAGGAGCCTGGAACAAGCCTGAGGCTCACCTGCCACCTGCAGCTCCACCTGGGCTTTTGCATAGAAGTCTCCATCTTGGAAATAACACAGGTAGGTTCCCTTGTCAGAGGCTCTGACGTTGTGAATCCGGAGAACAGCCCTTCCCACAGTGACGTCCTCTCGTGAAATCGAAGTTCTCCCTCGATACTCCTCTGCCGGCGTGTCCTCCTGCCCGTGTGCATACATGTGCACTACCTGCCTGCGGCCGGGTCGCACCCACGTCAGCTCCATGTTCTCAGCGCTCATGTTCGGGGAGAGCTGACAGGTCAGGTCTGCGTCTTCACCCACCATGGCCAGGATGGGCTCGGGGGGGTCCGACCACAGCAAACTCAGCTGGTCATCAGAAGGGGGCGCCGTCAGACTGAGCAGGGCCAGAGGGCCAGGGGGTGTCCCAGGCAGGGAGGGCGAGGTGACAGACAGCTAGATGGGAACTCAGTCCTCACACAGGTGCGGTGTGGAAGGGCCTTGCAGGGGTGGGTGGAGTCCAGGGTTCTGGCTGGGCCCAAAGGTAAAGGATTCACACACACAGACGCACACCCGGTCGGTCCTACCTGAGGAGGGGCTGAGCAGCTGGACCAGGGTGCGGCACACAGGGAGGGCAAGCAGACCGAGCACCAGGCACCTAACCACAGAGCCCAGCAGGGGCTGGGCATCAGGGACCACCTGGAAGGAGGAGGAGGATTCCACGTGGAGAGGCTGCCTGGCCAGGGCCGACCCGGGCACCACCGCCATCACTGGGGACCCGAGAGCCTCCTCTGCAAATGTCCCCTGGGGGTCTCTTCACCTTGGATCCCTCCATGCAAATCAGCCATGAAACGTGGGGCGGTAATGCAGGTACCTTATCCCTCGCCAGCAGGGAGCACCGGGCTCTCCTGTGGGAACCTGCTCAGAAGCCCCCCACTTGCCCACACTTCCCTGCCCCAGCCAGGTGCGAGCCCCTCTACACCACCCTCTGAGGAAGCCAGGCCCCTCTGCTCTGAGTCTCCATCCCGCTGCTGCCCCCTGCAGGGCAAGCTCTGCACAGCAGCCAGCGTGCCCCGCCCCCTCACCTCCCTCCTGGGCGGCCCCTCCCACGGGGTCCCCTCTCACCCTGGGCTTTAAATTACCTGAAAGTTCTAAAGTCTAGAAGTTTCCAGAGTGGGGAACACATTTCCACATCTTTGGAGGATATTTATTGTTTTTCATTCCTATCATAGACCATGTTAAAATATAAAGTATAAAGGAATGAAATTTAAATAGATTAGAATGGGAATTACATCCTGTGTTTCACATGAATGTGAACACTTGTGGATGCATTAGGAGCACGTGTACTCAAGGGGCGACCGAAAAAGAGAATCTACTTATAAAAACTGTTTTTATTCACACACCTTTAGCCTTTGGTCACCCTCACATGCTCCCCGCTGGATGCGGGACACCCGTGGGGACGTCCCTCCACCGCCCTGAACACTCTCTGGACTCGGCGACTCTGACGCCTCTCAGAGCTTCTGCTGTTTTGTTTCACGACCTACACGTCTGGACGTTTCCGTTTGTGGACTCTTTTCACCCAGGAAAGAAAAACAGTCGCTCTGGGTGAGATCGGGGAAGTAGGGAGGGTGGGCACGTGGGGTTTTGATAAAAACTGCTGAACACTCAGCCCAGGTGGGCAGGTGGGCTGGTAAATCACCCATCGGGAAATGGGTCAGTGCTCTGGAAGAGTCATCAAAAAATAAAATCAGTAAAGCACAACCCAGCGTCTCACAACAACGCCAGCTGGTCACTGATGCAGATGGGCTCCTGGAACTCTCACCTGGCAGGGGGAGTCTCAATTATAAGGGGTCCACCCTCCAGAAGGTAGTTCCTGGTAGTTTTTTTCAGTCCTTCCTCATATATCAAATGCCCTGAAAAAGTTTTATCCTTAGCCCCACAGATTACATTGGCATACACTGCTCTTAAAGTAAAACTGGCATGAACGCAAAGGTTCATATTTTATGCTGCTCATCATAGTAAAATCTACAAGAGCACAATGTATAAATTGTATCAAATTTGGTTATAATTATGAATAAAAATGCATTATTAAGAACATAATTCCTGCCCTGGCTGGTGTGGCGCAGTGCAGTGAGTCGGGGGCTGGGACCAACGTGTTGCTGGTTCAGTTCCTGGTCAGGGCACGTGCCTGGTTTGTGGGCCAGGTCCTCAGTAGGGGGAGGGTAAGAGTCAGCCACACACTGATGTCTCTCTCCCTGTGTTTCTCCCTCCCTTCCCCTCTCTCTAAACAGAAATAAATCTTTGAAAAACCGTAATTCCTAGACGCTCTGTGACACAACGCGCAACGGTGAGAAGCCAAAAGCTCCCTCACTCCGATCAGGAGGAAGGCAGGCGCCCACTCTCACCACCTCCCCGCACCAGAGTACTGGGAGTCCGAGCAACAGCGGTCACGTGAGACAGAGACAAACAGCAAGCAAATCGGAGAAGGAGCATTCGCACCGCTCGCAGATGGCAGGACGCGGTGCGTAGGAACGTTTGAGGACCCACAAACTCCCGTGAGAACGTGGAAATGAAGGCAGTGTGGTTGCAGGATACAATGTGGGCTCCCCTGGGCATCACACCCTGAAGTCACAGCGCTGGCAGAAAACAGACTCGCAGATCAATGGGACGGAACCGACAGCCAGACACGAAGTGTCACCTACACGGACACTCGCCCATGACAGAGGAGGCAAGGACATACCATGGGGGAAAGACAGTCTCTTCAACAGACGTTGGGACAACTGGACAGGCACGTGCAGGAGACGGGGCCTGGGTCACCTCCTGACACCGCGTACAGGAAGGACCACAAACCTGTGAACGACGTGAATGGGACCCAAACCAGAGCCCTGGAGGAAACACAGGCCCCGAACCCTGATGCCACCCCTCACACTGTCTCTCTGGGGTGACCGCCTGGGGTGGGGGGCAGCAAATGGAAACCGAACAGATGGGGCCACGTGGAACTGCAGTGTCCGCACAGCAGAGGGAGCAGCAACGCAGGGAGAAGACAACTCAGAGACGGAAGAAGGCCTTGGCCGACCATACGATCAGCCAGGGGTTAGTATCCAAAACGGACAAAGAACACAGATCATTTAACACCAAAAAAATCCCCCCAAACAATCGGATTTTGCCAATGGACCAACCACCTGAACAGACATTTCTCCAAAGAACAGACACGCGGACTGGGGCCCCCTCTGTGGTCAGACCGTGTGGCAGGTCCCGGCTCCAACGGACGTGTGTGTGCGTTGGTTCAGATTTGACGTTTTACAAATAACTGTGTCACAGACATCTTTACACGCACATCTTTAAGGCACGCACCTGGTAACCCACCCCACTGTCTCTAACACCCTCTCTCAGCAGGTACAGACGACCTGCCCACCTACATGTGACGCAGGGACACAGCCCGTGGGCCCGAGAATTCCAGACACAGACTCCACAGGAACTGACTCCCACCCGCAGACATTCAGCTCCCAGACGCTTGCTGACCTTGAACCAGCTGCCTAAACAGCCTGTGTTGCTTGCACACGGCCCCTCACTGCAGACCCCCAACACCCTCCCGTGCGAGTTTCTCCTGCTCTCTTTCCTTCCTTCTCCCTTCTTACAAAACCCCTGCCAGGAGCTTCCGGCCACCGGTGGGAGGAGACCCCAGCTGTGTGTGGGTAGGCGGGTCACTCAACCTGTCTGAGCCTCAGGTTCTGGAAAAGCCCTGTCGGGTCTCTGGTGCCCTGGTCCCTCAGGAGATACTGCACTTGCTGCCTGTTCGTCACTGAGGCAGACGTGTGTGTGTTGGGGGGAGGCTTCGGCTTTTCTAACTGGCCTGGGCCTCTGCTCACATTTAAGTCCCCCTCCCCCTCCCCGTGCAGGGGACTGTGAGCGGAAGGTCTTGCCCCAGTGGTGGGAGCACTGGGTGGGAAGGTGGCAGAACCCCAGCCTCCTTCCAAAATGTGGCATACACAGAGGTGCGGGGTGAACCCGTGTGCGTTCCTCTCTCGATAGCGGCTCTGAATCCCGGGGGCCTCAGGGGGACCCTTTCACCACAGATGCTTGTCATCCTGGTGGACACGCATCCTGCCTGACCCGACGTCCTATTCACCTGTGACACCTGCCCCTGGGGTGATTCCCAGGAGCAAGGTGGTTGCAGGGTGGGATGGAGAAACCAAAGGACCCCCACGAGTCACTGGGCCCACTCACCTTCTCAGCACTCGGCACATGGCAGGCAGACCGTCTTCCGGTTTTGGTGAGCGGTGAAGCAGCGAGGGTCTCATTGGCTGCACTGGGTGATGTGGTCCGGGTGAAAATGTCTCCTGACATAGGAGCCTGTGATGGGGGGCACACAGAGGTGAGGCTGTGAAGGGGGGCCCACAGAGGTGATGGTGGGGCCCAGGGCACAGACCCCACCTGGTCGCTGCAGCCTCTGCCTGAGCAGATGCCACAGCACCTGGCAGCCGGTACACAGCACAGCACCAACCCTCAGCTCCTGTCCCCTTCGGACATTCCGGACTTATTCCCGGCTCCATGTGTCCTAGGGACTGGGGACTCGACTCACTCTCGGCTCTTCCCGACATCCTGCAGCTTCGGGAAGAGGGGTGCTGAGTGTGCACCCCAGGTCCACTCTGCAGCTTCTCTGTCAGGGCCCAGGGGAACCCAGGTCGTCCATAAATGGAAGTCCGCCCTGTCCCACCGGAGTTGATTTTTAGTAAATAAAAGACTGGCTTCTGACTTCCAGCAAGATGGGGGCATAGGTGGACGTACCGTACCTCCACGCACAACCAAGATTGGAACAACAACAATTTAGTGACAGAATAACACCCAGAACTGATAGAGAAGTTATCTGAGTGGAAGTCGGACAGCCAAGAAGTTGAAGTAGACCCGTTCATCCAGACCGCTGGGAGGGGCGGAGACGAGCAGCCAGGCTCGGGTCACGGCACGGAAAGCAGAGAGAGTTGGGAGCATAAGGTATGCGGGGGCGTGTAAGGCCTCTGGGGCGTGCAAGATCGCAGCGGGTGGACCCTGAGTACGCAAGCGGCAGCTGGCAGACGCAGTGAGGTGGCGATTGTGGAGCAGGGCAGAGTGCGCAACCCAGGATCCCAGGGAAGAAACTGAGGTCCCACGGAGAATGGAGCAACCTCCATTGTTCCCTCTTGACCCCATCCCCACATACAAAGTCACAATCTAGCGACTGGGGTGCCCAGCCCTGGTGAACACCTAAGGCTCTGCCCAGACCCAAAGAGAGAGAGAGAGAGAGAGAGAGAGAGAGAGAGAGAGAGAGAGAGAGATGGCTCAAACAGAAGAACAAATCAATGCCCCAGGACTCATCCTTTTAAGTGATCGAGAGATAGCTAACCTATCAGATGCACAACTTAAAACACTGGTGATCAGGAAGCTCACAGAATTGGTTGATTTTGGTCGCAAATTAGATGAACAAATGCAGGTTACCATAAAAGAAATGAAGGAAAGTGCACAGGGAGCCAATAGTGATGGGAAGGAAACTGGGACTCAAAACAATAGAGTGGACCAGAAGGAAGAAAGAAACAATCAAACAGGAACGAATGGAGAAATAAGAATTCAAAAAAACCGAGAAGCTTAGGAACCTCCAGGACATCTTTAAACGTTCCAACATCTGAATTATAGGGGTACCAGAAGGGGAAGAGGAAGAGCAACAGATTGAAAACATATTTGAACAAATAATAAAGGAGAACTTCCCCAATCTGGCAAAGGAAATAGACTTCCAGGAAGTCCAGGAAGCTCAGAGAGTCTCAAAGAAGTTGGACCCAAGAAGAAACATACCAAGGCACATCATAATTACATTAGCCAAAATTAAAATGAAAGAGAGATTCCTAAAAGCAGCAAGAGATAAGGAGACAGTAACCTACAGAGGACTTCCCATCAGACTGTCAGCTGATTTCTCAAAAGAAACCTTGCAGGCAAGAAGGGGATGGAAACAAGTATTCCAAGTCATGAAAGACAAGAACCTACATCCCAGATTGCTCTATCCAGCAAAGCTTTCATTTAGAATGGAAGGGCAGATAAAGTGCTTCCCAGATAAGGTCAAGTTAAAGGAGTTCATCATCACCAAGCCCTTATTATATGAAATGTTGAAGGGACTTATCTAAGAAAAGATTAAAAAACATGTATAGTAAAAGGTCAGCAAACTCACAATTATTAACAACCACACCTAAAGCAAAACCAAAAGAAACTAAGCAAACAACTAGAACACGAACAGAACCACAGAAATGGAGATCACATGGAGGGTTAGCAACAGGGGAGTGGGAGGACGAGAGAGGGGGAAAAGGTACAGAGAATAAGTAGCATAGACCGTAGGGAGAAAATAGGGGGAAGGCAAGAATAGTATGGGAAATGTAGAAGCTAAAGAACTTGTAAGTATGACCCATGGACTTGAACTAAAGGGGGGATGTGGGTGGGAGAGGGTGTACAAGGTGGAGGGGGGAAGGGGGGAAATGGGACAACTGTAATAGCATAATCAATAAAATATATTTAAAAAAAGAAAAAAAAGATTGGCTTCTTAAATGTCCACCCATCCCCGGAAGGGGTGGATTTGGTTTTGGCAACACCAGCAACCGTGCCCAAGGCGTGAGACTCTGGTCCCTGCTCCTCCCCCTGCAGTCCCACCCACACGCCCTGGGCTGGGAGCCACCGCTCCTCCCACCCGCACCCGCCCCCACGTCCTGGGTTGCAGCCGCCGCTACCACCACCCCCACCCGCGTCCGGTCCGAAAGGGAAGTGTTGTTCCCTCACACTTTCAGTACAGTAGGGCTCCATGGAGGCCCGGGCAGATCGTGGACAGTCTCCAGTCTCCCCAGAAACCCGTGGACCCACCTCAGGTCCCACCTGGCCATCGTGACCTGCACTGGGCGCGCACCACACAGGCCGGTGTCTGTGCCGGCGTGCTAGGAACCGGGGCACGAGGGAACGCGGTCTTAAGTTCCTCACGCCCCCCCCCCCCGCCTCTCCCGTAGAGCATCTGGGGTCCGCAGGAGTGGGAGGCGGGGCCGCCCCTGAGCTGGGAGAATTCCCACCCTGACCGCTCGGACCCCGGTGCGCGGGTGCTGGGGGCCGGGGGGAAGGGCGCAGAAGGGAAAGCCGCGGGACTCCTCCTGCCCCGCCCCGGCGCCAGCCCCGCTCAGAGCTCTCACGTTGCCCGCCTTGTTGTCCAGCCCTGGGCTGCACCCCCACTCCCCCACACCCCGTTGTCGGGGTCTGCCCTCCGCGAGCGCCGCGCACCCACCTGCGCCCGCCCAGGAGCCGCCCCGCCCAGGAGCCGCAGCAAAGTCGGGAGAGGGGAGCGCAGAGGCCGGAGCGAGCCCCGCTCCGGAGCAGCGGCGGAGCGGGGCAGGGTAGTTTCACTCCCGCCGCAGCCCGCGCGGGTCCTCCAGGCCGGCCAGCGGCAGCGGGAAGCCCGGACCGGTCTAGCCGAACGGGCTGCACGAGGGGGCCTTCCGTAGGACTCTGCCCCTAAGGGACGACGCAATCACGGACTTCCCCCCAGGAAGTCCCATCTAGCTTCTCCCGAGGAGCGCACCGGGCTCCCGGTGAGTCTCCTGGAGCCAGGACAAGGAAATGAAAAAGCCTCACCCTTCAGATGGCCGAGGGGCCGATCGTCACTGAGTCCAGGGGCCTGGGGATCGGCGTAGAAGCACCGTGATCGCTGTCGCGCTGTTTCCTTTCGGCGCGGGTCCGGGTGGGGGAGGGTCGCCAGCTTGGGGAACCCGGAAGACCCCGCAGAGGCCCCGCCCTGTCCTCAGGCAGCGCCTGGCGCGCCCCCAGCCCCGGTTGTCACGCCCTCTCCTCCTGGGGCTCCAACGCGGAGCGCGCACCCCTGGGGAGCCCACTGCACACGGGCTGGAATCCTCCGTTTTTGGCTTCTTGACGTAGGCAACGATGATGATGATCGTGATGCCCAGACAAACACAAGGAAGATTAAACAGCTCGCGACCAAACCACCGCTGTCTGCGCTCTGGTGTCTGCAGAAACAGGAAACGTGTCAGTAAAGTCACACGCCGACATATTTTCTAGCAGCCGTGACACCGAATACAGACAGACCGACCCCAGGTGCGCTCATGAAGGAGGTGAAAGCCCTCCGTCAGTGCGCCTGCGCCCCGCCTCCACGGCAGCACCGCCCACGAAGGGGAGACACGGACACCCTCGGAGATGCATACACAGTCGGACGGAGAGGCCGCGTGTGTGCACAGACACACACACGCACGCACAGGAACCTGTCATCGTAGGATCGTGGAGGGACTGAGGGACAGGGCCTCTCTGAGGCACTCAGAGACACCCCCCAGGTGGCCCCATGTCACGTGCACCCCAAACACCATCCAATGTCCAGAAACGTCCCCTCTGACCCTTCGGGGATTCTGTCGTCTTCAGACCATGCAGGTGGGTCTTTGGGTCGTTGTGAGTTAGTTTCTGTGTCTTCTGTGACGTGACAGCCCAACTCCTCCCGGGCCTGGAGACGTCCAGGGTCCCCAACACCACTGACTGAAAAGCTGTCCTTGTCATAGAGCTGTGGGGGTTCAGGGTCTGTTTGTTTAAAAATGTCCCCGAGTCCCTGAGCAGAAGGGCGAACACCACCACGCGTCTGTGTCTGCACCTACGTCTGAGTGTCACTCGGCCACACAGAGAGGTGACGCCTTGGCAGGTCCCACCGTGACCCAGCTGCTGGGGACACCAGCCTGAACCAGAGAAGCCGGACACACAAGGCCACATTTCATGCAATTCTGTCTGTGATACGTTCGTATGCCTCCGTGTACGCCGCTGCACTGTGACTCTGAAAACTGCCCCTGTACCTGTCTGAAAAATACCGCTCCGTCTCCCTGAAAACTGCCCCACAGCCCATGAGAAAACTGCCCCTCAGCGTTTCTGAAAGCTGTCTCCGCCTGCTGAAACTGCCCCTCTGTGTCTCTGAAACCTGCCCCTCCACACCTCTGAAAACTGCCACTCAGCTTCATGAAAATTGGCTCCAATCTCTCTGAAAACTACCCTTCACCCGCCATGAAAACTGCCCCTCAGCCTCCCTGAAAACTGCCCCACAGACTCTCCGAAAACTGCCCCTCAGCCTCTCTAAAAACTGTCCCTCACACTCTCAGACAACTGTACCTCAGCCTCTCTAAAAACTGCCCCTCAGTCTCTGTGAAGACTACATACACCTCAGCCTCTCTCAAAACTGCCCCTCAGGTTCTCTTAAAACTCCCCCTCAGTCTCCCTGAAAACTACACCACAGCCTCTGTGAAGACTGCTCTTCAGTCTCTTGAAAACCGCCCCTCAGCCTCTCAAAAACTGGCCTTTGGCCTCCCTGAATCCTGCCACACAGCCTCCGGGAAAACTGCCCCTCAGCCATTCTGAAAAGTGCCCCTCCAACTCTCTGAAGACTGCCCCTCGGCCTCCCAGGAAACTGGCTCTCAACCTACCTGAAAACATTCCTTCTTCCTCCCTGAAAACTACCCCTCAGCGTCCCTGGAACGGGCCCTCGGCCTTGCTAAAAACCTCCCCTCAGCCTCAGTGATAACTGCCCCTGAGCCTCCCTGGCGCTCGAGGATAGCGGCTGCATCCCGCCGTTGGCAACTCGTTCCAGGTCTGTCCGCACAAACCAATCTGACTGACAAACACTTCCCCGGGAAGGGCGGGGAGGGCCGGGCAGGGAGGGGGGGCGGCGTTCCCAGACATCCTGGGCGGTAACCAGGCTGCTGGTGTTTAGAGTCGCTCTGGTCCAAAAGCGTGTCTGCCGGGCAGTGTACCTGTGGGGGCCTGGCACTGCATGTGTTTCACGTATACGATGTGACAGGTTTGCACACGCGTGTTCTCCCGTGGTACTGCCACCACAGGGGGTCATAAACATGCCCAGGACCTCTCAATGTTACCCTCTGCTTTCCCCTTTTCTTAGCGTAAAAAAGCTTTACAGGAAATCTACCTTAACAACATTTTTTAAAAAGATTTTTGTTTTTAGAGAGGGGGCAGAGAGGGAGAAATTAAGAGAACCATCAATGTGTGGCTGCCTCTCAGGCACCCCCTACCTGGGACCTGGCCTGCAACCCAGGCATGTGCCCTGACTGGGAATCGAACCAGCGACCCTTGGGTTCCCAGGCTGGCATTCAGTCCACTGAGCCACACCAGCCAGGGCCTAACGACATTTTACGTGCACAACAGCACGTTGTTAACTACAGCTACTACCTCCTAGGTTGCCCCGAGTCTGTTCATGCTGCGCTCTACACACTCTGGACAGGGGGCCGACGCCACTGAGGAGCCGGAGGTGGCGGCCGTGTCTATAAAGTCGGAAGGGTTACTGCCCAGCTGGTTCTGCAGGCACACAGGGCCACCGCCCTCTGCCCGGGCACCTGCGGGCTGTGTCCTGGGAAAGGACAGTGTCTGGGAGTTTCCCCAAGGTCAAGGGTTCAGACAGGAAAGCCTGTCAGTCATCCAGACCTCGTGGGTCCCACCCCAGGCCTCATGGTGTAAAACAGGGCGCCTCTCACCAAGGCTCAGAAAAGGTCAAGTTCTGAAGCCACAAAAGGGAACGAAACACCACAGCAACGTGGTTCACGGTGAAACAGGAACCAAGAACACGCTTCACTGGAGAGACAACAGGAACCCAGCTGCCCTTTTCCACCCGGACAGCCTGTCCCAGACCCACCATCGCTGAGGCCTTTCCGCCCCTTGCCGCTGGGACCCAGCCCACCCTGCTGCATCCGAATCGGCTGTGAACCCCGGCTGTGGGTGGGGATGGCTCTGGCATCCAAACACCCGTGTCCATGGTGTGCTGGGTGCCCTGACGGAGGGTGCTGGTGTGGCTCAGCAGCCTGTCACCTGGGTGACTCCCGCAACTCCAAGCCCCAACCTGGAGACCCATCACGCACTTGGGAGCAGGGGGACCACATGGGCCGAGGGCGTTGCACAGCCTGAACTGGGGGCAATGGGGGCTGGGGGTGTCTCAGAAGGGCTGGCCTCTCATCCCTGCCAGCCAGGGGACACACCCATGTGCAGCGTGTGTCCTGAGGGAAGGTTGCCCCAGACTGTCAGGAATCCACGGGCCCCTGGGAACCAGCCTGCAGACACCCCCATCGACCCCAATGACGCCAGGGACTCGGTGGGCAGGGCCGCCAGGGCTGCTCACCCAACCCTCCCGGCCAATAAAGGGGCCTGACGCCCAAATGTGCGGTTTGCCCGCCGCGAAGAACGCCGTCATAAAATCCGGTCCTTTCATGTGAGCCGTGTCCCCTGTGCTTCCACAGCCCCATTTTCCTAAGTGCCCAGCTCGGGCTCCCTCCGCCCACCCCCGCATGACAGCTGGCCAGGCAAAGGACCAAGTACCCCACGTGCTCGGCCTGTCCCTGAGGTCCAGCTGGGGCAGCAGGGCAAGGCCTGGATGGGGCCACATGGGACCATCTCAGGTGAGGCGCAAGAGAACACTGGCACAGCCCAAGGGGCCACTGAGGCTGGGCAGGCGATGGTCACTCGGGGCAGGGCCTCAACCCCAAAAGGGTGTCACGAGCTCAGGCCCAGTCTGCTGGGGACAGGCGGTCTCCCCTCCGCCTCCTAGGCGGGCGTCTACCCCGAGTCTCTGGCCACACCGGGCCCGGTAGCCGGCCCACCAAGACCACCTAGGATTCAGGCCCGATGTGACCCCTATCTTACCAGGGGGCCAGCCCCTCTGGCTGGAGTCACCCCTCAAACGCCCTGCTGTGAGCACTCACCCTGCTCCTGGGAGCAACCCACTACCATAGTAATCCTGGACCCCAAACCACAGGGACTCATTCCCAGAATCTGGTGTGCTTTGTGGGATTGAAAGTCCTGGCTCACCCGCCCCACCCCTGGTTTGCATAGGGAACAGGTCCAGTCGCTAGGCAACCGCCTCAGGCTTCAACACCACCATCCCCCGGCATGCTGGGAGTTGTGGTGTACAGGTGGATGTGGCCGGCGCACTGGAGCCTTGTCCCTGGGATCACCCAGGGTGCTGGGAAGGACAGTCCCTCGATGTGGCCCCGCACAGGTCGAGGGGCAGAGGTCGAAGTCCCTCTGTGTGCAGACGCAGGCCTCAGGGACAGGTCATGTCGTGCGTGGGTGTTGAAGTCAGCATGACCCCCGTGGTGTGGGGACAACCACCAGCCAGATGGTCAGAGATCCGCCCCTTGGGCTGCAATGGGCTGGCTCCAACTGAAGACCAGTTCCAAGGAGGCTTAGAGGAAGGGACTGGGGGTGGATGGGGGGCGTGCATTCCAGGCCGAGTGGACTGTCCTGTGAATGACCTGAGGAGAAGGCAAGCTGCTGAGAAACTCAGCGTGACCACGGGACCCACGCAGCAACGCCAGCACGAGTTTGGGACTTGAGGGCGGGCTGGGGCTGCCAGTTCACCTAAACGAATCAGGAATGGCAGGACCCTCCCCAGGGTGGGGGGAGGGTGGGTGGCAGGGAGGGTGGGGCCAGATCTGTGCTCCCACCCCCAGTCCAGCTGCTAGTGGAGGAGACTGGACTCGGGGAGGCCGGAATGGAGCCGGAGTGGACAGAAGCTGAGTCAGTGAGGGCAGCAGCGTGGAGGGAGGCGGGCCTGGGGGGCTGGGCACACAGGTCTGGGAGGGACAGGGGACCCTCACACCCTGGGGTGGGGGGGACTCCAGAGGAGATGCCTGTGGGGATGACGCACAAGGGTCTGGACGGGACAGGCTGGCTGGGGTGGCGTGGACTTCGCCGAGGGACTGCGTGGGAGCTGAAGGTGGTCGGCGCCCCACGGGAGTGCAGGGCCCCGGGTGGGCACCTCCAAGGACGGGTGCTGCTCCGGGTGACTGAGGAGGGGGCAGGGCGGGTGCGTTCTCAGGGGAGCACTGGACGGACGGTGCTCTCATTCCCAGGGACAGAGGCCCCGGGACACCACAACCCAGACAAGAGGCCACTCTGGGCCTTGGTCCCTGATTCGGGGCCCTGCACCCACAAACGACACCCTGGGCTCCCCTGACTCTCTGTGCACCACGTCACCTTCCCAGGACAACACACCCGAAGTTGTCCACCCAACAGGAATGAGAGGCAACACCATTTACAATATAACTTTTATTGGGTGAAAAAATTTTACGAACATGAAAACACTGTGTTAGAGAAATTTTAACACATAAATAAAACTGTAAAAGCACCTATGCTTAAACGTGTAAAGAACTGTACAAAGGCCTCCATAGCTGGCATGTGACAGTAACTGTCCCCATGCCCCACCCCAGCTAACCTAGTGACAGCTGAGTCACCACTGGTTTGTCTCTCTAGGACTTACTTATCAGTGTCACCCAACTATGGCGCTCCCAAGTGGAAGCTGGGGACATTGCAGTGCCTGGGACACCCAGGAGTGAGCTGCTGGGCTGACACGCGTGACCAGCCAGCCCTCCTGGCCTCTGTTTCTGGAGGAGACCACGGCTCGTGGGACCACCGAGCACAGCCAGTGGGTCCCTTTCCAAGCAGCTCAGGGCCCCCGGAGTCCCCTGAGGGGCAGCGTGTTGGCCACACTGGCCACAGGCAGTACCCTGGACCTCCGCAACGCTGGCAGAGAGCCCCCTGGCTGCATGGTCCTCCCCATCAGAAGCTTCCCGAAGAAGCTCCTTGGACACGGAAGGGGCTCCCTCCCATCTGGGATCTGTGAAGGCACCCACGGGAAGGGACCTGGGGAAGGCCAGCACCCAGGATGCCACTAAGTCACAGTCGTTGCCCAAAGAGCTGACTCTAGTTCAGGGCTCTGCGTCCTCACGACCTAAGATACCTTCCGCACCAGCTCGGTGGTGACATTCTCCAGACGCTCCCGCAGCCGCATCTCACGGAGGGCGGCCACGAGCCCGCAGGGGGACTCGGTGCGCCCCAGCTCCCTGTGCCAGCGCAGGAACATCCTGTGGTGCTGCTCCGCCAGGGTCCCCGGGTCCCCGTGCTCACAGATGACAATGTCGTTCTCCTCCAGTCCAGCAAACCTCATGAACATCCTTCAGCTAGATTCGGGAACCTCCTGCCCGAATTCGGAGTAGATCCTGTTCGTGGCTGAAAAGAGAAAATCACGGAGGGAGACTTGGCCTCGTCCCTGGAAGGCAGGCGTGGCGTGTGCTATGCGCTGTGAGGGACCCAGCTGGCAACCAGGTCCAGGGTGCAGGGAGGCCCTGGGCGCCCAGGCTGCCCTCACAGAAGGGACCGAGCAGGGGGACAGGGAGCGCGGTAGGACACGACCTGGCCGGGCTCCTGACAGGCCTGACGCTCATTCACACGGAGCCAGTGAGCCTGGCAGGGGTCTGCGGGGCCCGAGCGTGACTTGTCCACTGAAGCGGCCCCCTCCTGTCCAGCAGGACCACAGCGGCTGTGTGGGCAGCAGGGGCGAGGTCTGTAACCTCGCTGGGCTCCCGACTGTCTGACCTTTGGATCTGCCATGTGGGTGGTCTCCCTGAGCTGTCAGAGGAGACAGTACAAGCAGCACACGGCCTGTCGCTGGTGCTGCAGGAAACCCTCACCCCCGTCCCACTGACAGCAGCTGCCAGCCCTTGCCGACTCAACAGACCAGGTTTATTTATGGGGTTCCCTGGGTTCCTTCGGTGTATGGACTCTAACACCCCCTTGTGCACGGAGATCGCAGCCCCTTCCCCACTGGGAGAGCCCACTGCCATGTGCTATCAGTGTCCCCATTTCTTCCCCTGGGCGCTTAGGACTGAAAGAGAGGCTGAACTAACCGAGCAGAGGCTGAGATGCAGGTCCAGGGCAGCTGACGTGGTCACTACCAGGTCCTTGTCCACCCTGCAGGGAACAACGTGTGGAGTCAGTGACAATGTGACCAGGGACCCTAGGATGCACAGAGATGGGGATGGGGGCTTACTGAGCTTGTCCTGCAGTGACTCTGCACATAAACTGAAAATAAAGTCCCATCCAGGGGAGGACGGGTGCAGAGGAGGATCTGGGTGGTGGGTGTGGGTGGGGCAGGGAGGTGGCGACCACCTGCAGCTGGGCCTCACCTTGGGCGCTTCGCTCCCGCTGCAGCTCTGCTGCGCTGCTTCTCTCTCAGCTCCTACTCTCCCCTCCTCCTGGGACGGGGCCGGGTCCTCTTCTGCTGTCGCCACAGCAAGTACCACACATCGAACAGGAGCCCCGCAAGGAGCAGCAGCAAGGTCACGATGAAGGCCACCTTCCAAGGCTGTGTGTCCCTGAAGAAGGCACCTGCGAAGGGGTGGCGGCAGCCCCTGAAGGGATCTCTCTGTCCCCAGAGCGCCCAGACTCTCACTGTCACACAGTCAGGACGGTTTTCCTGAAATGTCTCCGCCCCCATGGGATGAGATGGAGCTCGAGGACGCACACACAGTGTCACTGACGTCCCCTCTGCACCCTCCCCGCCACTGACTACCTGCCCCCCCTCAGTCAGCGGAGTCGGGTGACGAACAGACTCTGGGGCTGGGGGACCTGGGTTCCAGTCCCGGGTCTCCTGCCCGACCAGCGCTGTGACCTTGAACTAATGACGTAACCGTCTGTTGCTGCGTCCTGATCAGGGAGAGCATGAAGTTAGTGCTTATGCAGTGCCTGACGCAGGGTGAGTGCCACGCAGGTTTCATTCAGTTTTCAAAACTAAATACATTTTATTCTATCTTGTTTACAGAGAAATCAGTCCTTATGCAGCTGGTGTGCATGCTGTCGGTCTCAGCCTGTGTCTCGGTCACCTGCCCGCGCCAGCACAGCGAGCAGGTCTGTTCAAACCCAGGAGCACCAGCGTTTAAGGAACCCTCTCCCCACAGCCCGCCACCAGAGGGCCCCACCACCTCCTTTTTCCTTCTGCTGGCAATTTCCCGGGGGGCAAAATACTTCCTATTTGTAAGATTTGGCATCCTCCTCTGAATTTTAACTTCCTCAGAACTCATGATTCCTGTTTTTCCTGTTTTATCCACCGTGTTCCTTTATATTGTAAGGAGATTAGCCCTTTCATTAAGATTTGGGTTGTATGTATTTTCTACTCCTGGTGTGTTTGCTGAACTTTGCCATCTGTCCCCACGTCCCACTGCCTGGCACCATGTGTGGCAGGCAGGAAGTGCTCAGAAGGTGTCTGTGACATGAACTGCTTCAGGGGAAGGGTCCCCAGGTCCCTGCTCTGTGTCCTCTGAATCCCCCAGGGACCCAGGTCAGGAGCTGACCCTGCGCCTTCCCCCAGGAACACCAAGGAGCCCAGGGCAGGGGGCAGGGCACTCACCTGAGATGGAAAGCTTGGCTGACCTTTCCTGGCCCAGCAGGGGGTTTCTGATGACACAGGAGGCCCCCTCCCCAGAGCCGCCTTCCAGGATCACAGAGGCTGAGGCTGCATAAAGGCCCTGGGGGTCTGCAGCCACAGATGCTGCCTCCAAGGACAAGCTCTGTCCCCTGGCGTCTCTCCACTGGATCTGGGGCTGCGGGTACCAGCCGGCAGACGTGCACTCCAGGCGGATCCCTCCGGCCTCGTAGCCCGTCATGTCAATGTGGGGATGAGAGCCCAGCGCTGGGGAGGAGAAGTGAGCTGAATCGTGGGGAGCCCTCTGTACTGGTGGGGTCTCCTCACCAGGGAGGGGCGCACACACTGACGAGCCCAGCAGGGACTGACCAGGAGCTGCTCCCAGCGTGTGCTGTGCAGCAGAGACTGATCCCCGAGGGGCCACTGCCTGACCCTGGCTGGACCCTCGTGCTGGATGCAGGGGGCTCTGGGCCAGAGCAGAGGCTGCTTCCCCCAAGTCCCCTTAGAGACTGCCGCAGCCTCCCCTCCCCCTGCCCCAGACAGGCTGGTCCCTGGCAGAGCCCCTCACCCCTCCCTGGGCAAGCATGGAGGTGGTGCCCCTTAGCCTAAGTGGGTTGCAACCCCATTTAGGGCTGCCCGGCTCTCCCTGCAGGGTCTCCCCGGAAGTGTCCACAGCAAGACTGTGCAGAGGGGAACCTGTCCCACGGAAGACAGTGGACCCAGGGCCAGGAAATGGGGAAGTTACTGCCACCTGTCCCCACGCCCCTGAACACAAGGAGGGGGAGACAGCCCTCTGAGGACCTGAACACACACAGTCCTGTAGGGGGGGGCTCTGTCGGGGGAGCTGAGGTCTCCAGGAAGGGACAGCAGGCTGAGGAGGGGCCAAGCAGGGACAAGGGCAAGGGGCCGCACCGTCCCTGCTCCACCAGCCCCCACGCACTGGAAGCCACAGGGCAGGGCTGTGTCCACAGAACTCGAACTGTAGCCCTGACACCCAGACATGGGCACGTTCGTGGGACAGCACCTCAGAAAAGGCGCTCCCTCACTGGGTGGGTCAGGGCCATGTCAAGGCCACTCAAGGGTGGGGTGACAGCACAGAGGAAACACAGACCCTATGCAGTGGCCCACCTCCCAGTGCAGGTTCTGAGAGACCAGTGACACCCCACCATCCTGACCGCGTCCCACCCAGAGTCCAGTGCTGCTTCCACACACCCCCGAACCGCACCGAGTCCTCCCTGACGCCCCCTCTCTGACACCCCGGTGTTCCCGTCCCCAGGGGAGCGTACTACCTTGCTGCACTGAGGACGTCACAACCTGTTCAACTGCAGGTGTGTTCCCAGGGGTTTGGTGGGGGACGTGGGTCCCACAGGTGTTGCCCCTGAAAGTCAGACCCCTAGACCCACAGGAGTAGGCACCTGGGGGACCACAGCCTTGGTCTGGAACACGCTGAACCCAACACCCGTGTGCCACCCACTGCAGGGAGGTGTGCTCAGCCTTCCCGTCCCCGACCTCCACTCCCCTGCTGAGACTGGTGGGCGGCATGGGGGACTCTGTCCTGGGTGCAGAAGGAAGTCACCCTGGGGGACACCTGGGTGTGTCACGGGCCTCAGAGGCGCAGAGATGGAGGTGGGGGACAGATGCTGGTGAGCAGCCCACATGCTCTGGGGTAGGTCTGCAGCTCTGCCCCCGCCCAAGGGAAGGAGCCTGGAACAAGCCTGAGGCTCACCTGCCACCTGCAGCTCCACCTGGGCTTTTGCATAGAAGTCTCCATCTTGGAAATAACACAGGTAGGTTCCATTGTCAGAGATGCTGACATTGTGAATCTGCAGAGCGGCCTTCCCCTCAATGACGTCCTCTCGTGAAATTGAAGTTCTCCCTCTAAACTCCTCTGCAGGCCTGTCCTCCTGCCCATGTGCGTACACGTGCACTACCTGCCTGCGGCTGGGTCGCTCCCACATCAGCTGTAGGGCCTCAGCGCTCATCTCCGGGGACAGGTGACAGGGCAGGTCTGTGTCTTCACCCACCATGGCCAGGATGGGCTCGGGGGGTCCGACCACAGCAAACTCAGCTGGTCATCAGGAGGGGGGCCACGTCAGAGGGAGCAGGCCCACAGGGCCAGGGGGTGTCCCAGAACGGGAGGGTGAGGTGACAGACACCTAGATGGGAACTCAGTCCTCACACAGGTGCAGTGTGGACGGGCCTTGCAGGGGTGGGCGGAGTCCCGAGTTCTGGCTGGGCCCGAAGGGAAAGGACTCACACACACAGACGCACAGCCGGTCCTACCTGAGCAGGGGCTGAGCAGCTGGACCACGGCGAGCCACACAGGGAGGGCAGGCAGCTGGGGCACCAGGCACCTCCCCATCCTCACCTGCTGTGCACAGAGAGAGGCCAGCAGGGGCTGGGCAGCAGGGACCACCTGGAAGGAGGAGGAGGATTCCATGTGGAGAGGCTGCCTGCCCAGGGCCGACCCAGGCACCACCGCCATCACTGGGGACCCGAGAACCTCCTCTGCAAATGTCCCCTGGGGGTCTCGTCACCTTGGATCCCTCCATGGAAATCAGCCATGAAACATGGAGCGGTAATGCTCATACCTTATCCCTCGCCAGCAGGGAGCACCGGGCTCTCCTGTGCCAACCTGTCAGAAGCTCCCCACTTGCCCACACTTCTCTACCCCAGCCACGTGTGGTCCCCCAGACCACCCTCAGGAGGCAGGCCCCTGTTTTGAGTCCCATCTCCCGCTGCTGCCCCCTGCAGGCTGACCTCCGCAGCTCAAACAGTGCCACCTGCCTCCTCACCACCTCCCTCCTGCTCAGCTCACCCACGGGGTCCCGTGTTATCCAGGGCAGAAGCCCACAGCCTGTGCTTTAAATTATCTGAATGTTCTTTAGTCTGAAAGTTTCCAGAGTGGGGAATATATTTCCACATATTTTGGAGGATATTTATTGTGTTTTTATTCCTGCTTATAGAGCATTTTAAGATATAAAACAGAAAGGAATGAAATTTAAATAAATTATAATGGTAATTACATCCTTTGTTTCAAGAGAATGTGAACACCTATGGATGCATTTGGCCACATGTACTCAAGGGGCAACCCAAAAAGAGAATTTATTTATAAAAATTTGTTTTTATTCTCACACCTTTACCCTTTGGTCACCCTCACATGCTCCCCCCTGGATGGGGGACACCCGTGGGGACGCCCCTCCACCGCCCTGAACACTCTCTGGACTCGGCGGCTCTGACGCCTCTTAGAGCTTCTGCCGTTTTGTTTCACGTCTTACACGTCGGGATGTTTCCTTTGTGGACTCTTTTCACCGGGAAAGAAAAACAGTCGCTCTGGGTGAGATCGGGGATAGGGAGGGTGGGGAACGCAGGTTTGGTCAAAAACTGCTCAACATTCTGCAGGTGTGGGCAGGTGGGCTGGTAAATCACCATCTGGAAATGGACCAGTGCTCTGGAGAGTCGTCAAAAAAATTCACTGAAGCCAGCGCTGCCTCTCACAACACACCAGCTGGTCAGTGATGCAGATGGGCTCCTGGAACTCTTGCCCTAGGGGGGGAGTCTGGACTATAAGGGACACGCCCTCCAGAAGGTAGTTCCTGTGTTTTGTTTTGTTTTTTTCGTTTCTGGTTCTGTCCTCCAGGTATACCAAATGTCCTGAAAAAGTTTTATCCTTAGCCCCACAGATTACATTGGCAGGAATTGCTTTTAAAGAGAAACTGGCATTAACACAAAAATTCACATTTAATGCTGTTCATTATACTAAATCTACAAGAGCACAGTGTATAAATTGCATCCAATTTTGTTATAATTATTTTTTAAAGATTTATTTATTTTTTTAGAGAGGGAAGGGAGGAAGAAGAGAGAGAAACATCAATGTGCGGTTGCTGGGGGCCGTGGCCTGCAATCCAGGCATACCTGGCTGGGAATCGAACCTGCGACACTTTGGTTCCCAGCCCCGCTCAATCCACTGAGCTACACCAGCCAGGGCTTTGTTATAATTATTAATAAAAAGTGTTATTAAAAACATAATTCCTTCCTGGCTGGTATGGCTCAGTGGACCGAGCGCCGGACTGGGAAGGAAACGTTCGCTGGTTCAATTCCTGGTCAGGGCACGTGCCTGAGTTGTGGGCCAGGTCCTCAGTAGGAGGCACAAGAGGCAACCACACACTGATGTCTCTGTACCTCTCTTTCTCCCTCCCTTCCACTCTTCTAAAAATAAATAAATCTTAAAAAACTAATTCCTACACACACGACACAACACGCAACGGTGAGAAGCCGAAAGCTCCCTCTTCCGATCAGGAGGAGACAGACGCCCACTCTCACCACCTCCCCGCACCAGAGTACTGGGAGTCCGAGCAACAGCGGTCACAGGAGACAGAGACAAACAGCAAGCAAATCAGAGGGAGAAGGAGCCTTCGCACCGCTCGCAGACGGCAGGACGGGTACGTAGGACCGTTTGGGACCCACCAAATCCCGTGAGAACGTGGAAATGAAGGCAGTGAGGTCGCAGGACACAACGTGGACACCGGGTGCACTTCCGTGCAGCAGTGACGGGAACCAGAGGGGGGTTCCAGCCCCTCCTGCGGTTGCGTCCGAAAGCAGAAAACACCTGGGAACAAGTCAACCAGAGAGCGGACAGCCTGCGCCCTGACGGCTGGAGGAACCGAGAAAGGAGACGAAGAGGGGACACGTGACAGGGGACACACTGAGCTCAGGGTCGGCAGGAGCAACATGGTCACACCGTCCTCGCTGCCCAAAGCCAAGCCCAGACTCAGGCTGTCCTTGTTGAAACACCGATGGCCTTCTCCTCAGAAGGACAACAAGGAATCCTGAAATGTATTTATTTTAAACCCTTGTGGTTTATTCCTCAGTGAGGCAGAGTCAGCGGGGGAGTCTGCGCCTTTTCACCTGGCCTGCCCCTGCTCGATTTAAGTCCCCCACCCAGTGCAGGGACTGTAGGCGGAGGGTTGCTGCCCCGGTGGGAGTGCGGGGTGGGAAGGTGGCAGAACCTGAGCCTCTTCGCAGACTGGAAGCACCCAGAGGTGGGAGGTGAACCCATGTGTCCTCTCTCGCCAGCGGCTCTGCATCCCGGGGATCTCAGGGACCTTTCACCACAGATGAGTGTCATCCTCACAGACACGCATCATGTCCGACCTGTCACCCTCCTCACCTGTGACACCCACACTTGGGGTGATTCCTAGGAGGAAGGTGGTTGCAGGGCGGGCTGTAGAAACCAAAGGACCCCCGCACCTCACTGCGCCCACTCACCCTCGTGGCACTCGGCACCCGGCAGGCACGCGGTCTCCGGTTGCGGTGGGCAGTGAAGAGCCGGTTTGCAGGGGCTGCACTCAGTGACACGGTCCAGGTCCTAGTCTCTGCTGACATAGGACCCTGTGGGGCCCAGGCACCCACCCCACCTGGTCCCTGAGGCGTCTTCCTGAGATGCCACAGCACCTGGCGGCCTGTCCCCAGCACAGCACCAACCCTCAGCTCCTGTCTCCTTGGAACCTTCTGGACTGATTGCCGGCTCCTGTGTCCCAGGGATTGGGGACCCGACTCACCCTCGGCTCTTCCCTAGATCTTGAAGCTCCAGGAAGAGGGGTGCCGAAGGTGCACCCAGGAGCCTGTGCCCACCCCTCCCCCTGGGGCCGCTCTGCAGCTTCCCTGTCAGGTCACAGGGCAGCCCAGGAGTGTGCCCGGATCCACCGTTGATTTTTAGTAAAAAACAAAACAAACAAACAAACAAAAAAACCCCCGGCTTCCTAAGAGGAAATCCCCGCCCCTCCCCAGGAGTGGCTTTGGTTTCAGCAGCAACCGGCCCTCAAGCCCCAGTTTCCGGTCCCTTCTCTTCTGCCAGCAACTTACAGTGGTGACATCTTGTGCTGGGAGCCACTGCTCCTCCAACCCCAAACCCTGTCTGTACGCCCTCGGGTTGCAGCCACGCTACTACCCACCCCCACCCGTGTCTGGTACGAAAGGGGAATAGTGTTGTGTTCCCTCACCCTTTCGGGACAGTCAGGGCTCCGCCCGCCAGGCTCCAGGGAGGCCCGGGCAGAACGTGGACAGTCTCCAGTCCCCCCAGAAAACCAGGGACACCTCAGGTTCCCCTCGGCAGCGAGACCTGCACCGGGCGCGCACCCCGCGGACCGGTCCGTGCCCGGCGTCTTAGGAACCGGACCACCAGTGAGCTCGGGCTTGTGTTCCCCACGCCCTCCCCCGCCTCTCCCGCGGAGAATCTGGGGTCCCGCAGGACTGGGAATCGGGGCCGCCGGTGCGGAGGGAGAATTCCCAACCCGAGCCGCTGGGACCCAGTGCGCGGGGGCGGGGGGCAGAAGGGAAGGCGGCAGGACTCCCTACCCCGGCCCCAGCCCCGCTCAGAGGTCCCACGTCGCCCCCCTTGTGGTCCAGCCCCCGGCGACACCCGCCCCGCTGTCGGGGTCTGCCCTGCCCCAGCGCCCCGCTCCCACCCGCGCCCGCGCCGGGACGAGGAGCGGCGGCAAAGTCCGGAGAGGGGAGCGCAGAGACCTGAGCGAGCGCCGCTCCGGAGCAGCCAGAGACGGAGTCCGGAGAGGGGAGCGCAGAGACCTGAGCGAGCGCCGCTCCGGAGCAGCCAGAGACGCGGGTGTCGGGGTCGTAGTCTCACGTAAACGGCAGCGCGCCCGCGTGCGCAGGGCCCGAGATATGGCGGCGGGAACAGCGGCCGGGTCTGGGGTGAATGCCCTACACCCGGTGGCCTTCAGTGCGACCCTGCCCCAGTGGACGACGTCATCGCCGCGTGTCTTCTGCTGGGGCTGCTTTCTCGAGCGCGCAGGCTCCCTGTGAGTCCCCTGGAGCCGCGCGGGGAGAAGGAAATGCTGAAACAGACTCACCGTTCAGATGGCCGGGGGGCCGATCCTCCCAGAGCGCAGGGGCCTGGGGCTCAGCAGAGAAGCACCGGGGTGGCTGCCGGGCTGTTCCCCTTCGGGGGGCTCCGGGTGGGGGAGGGGCCGCAGCGGGGAGAACCGGGAAGACCCCGCCCCGCCCTGCCCGGTCCTCCCGCAGCGCCCGGACCGCCCCAGCCCGGGCTGTCACTCACTCTCCTCCAGGGGCCCGCAGCCTCTCTGTAAACTGCCCCCACCTGTCTGCAGACTACACCTCAGCCTCTGCGAAACCTGCTCCTCAGGTTCTCTTAAAACTGCCCCGAAGCTCTCTGAGGTCTGGCGGTCGCTGCGGGAAGCGGTGGAAACCTGCCGGGAGACTTTGTGTGGGACGGGTCGTGGCGGCGGCGAGTCACCCTGTGTTCAACTCGCTCACACCCCGCTCCAGCCCTGGGACAGCCCTCGCACTGCGCTGACAGTTGCGGCGGCCGCTCCGACCGTGCACCGTGCGGTGGACGTCGGCTCTCCCGCCGCTGCCGACGCCGCTGCTGCTCCGGGCGCAGGTGGGTCGGCGGGGCCGTGCAGGGCGACCCCCGACAGCGGCGGGGGCCTCGGGAGGGCTCGGACCCCGGGGGCCTGGAGCCGGGAGGGGAAGCCGTGCGGTTCGCGCCGGGCCCGGAGTCCCAGCGGCGGAGGCCGCCACCCTGCCGGAGCTGGCCGAGCGCAGCGGCGTCCCCTCCGCGGTCCCCGCGCCACCCGGGCCGGGGCTCCCTCCGCGGGGAGGCTCCCCCGGGGCCGCCCGGCTGGGCAGAGCGGGCAGCGGGGCGCACGGCCAGGCGGCTGGTCCTGAGCGTGGACGCGATGCTCGCGGCGGCCCCGCCAGCCGCGCGGGGACGGACCCTAGTGATGAAGCCTTTGCAGGTTGCGGGCGGTGGGGTGGGGGGCGGTTACAGCTTCAGGGGAATGACTGATCCCCGGCGAACTGCACGGTTGACCCGGAACCGCTGGCCCTGGCTGGGTGGCCCCGGCGTCAGAGGGCCCCCCCGCATCGCACCCTTTTGACTGCACCTCGGCCGGGGCCCAGGCGGGATCCCACCGGGGGAGGGGCATCGCTGGGCGGAGCAGCGGAGGGAGGTCTCCCCCCTCGCCCTCCCCCCTCGCCCTCCCCCTGGCAAACCCGCGGTGTGCGGAGAAGCTCAGGGTGTAAATGGGGGAAAGTAACCAACAGGGGATTTGAGAGAAGACGGTGAGTGAGACGCGCAGGCGGAAGCGGGAGGGAAGGTCCGGAGGCTTCTGTACCTGCAGGAGCCCTCGGCCCCCCAGATGTGTCCTTGCTGGGGTTGGTGTCACTGTCACTACCTCCTCTCGCTCCTGAAACCTGGGCATTGTCACCCGTCCTAGCCCAGGGGACCGGAGGGGGAAGAGGCCCCTATCCTGACCCCACGTGTGGAGCCAGTGAGCTCACGGCCTCTGATGCCCGGGCGGGGCCCAGGGGTGGATTCTCCGAGGGCCAGGGGGTGCCCAGGGAGGGGCCGCAGCTCAGCCGGGAGAGGGTCTGGAAAGCAGACCTGGCCCGAGTCGGGGGGTACAGCTCCTGCCTCTTGTAAGTGAGGCAGGGATTCACTGAGCTCAGCGGTAAGGGAACCGCCCTCCGCTGCACGGGGCACAGGATGGGTGGGCAGTCCGGGAACCTCTCCTGTTGTTCCAGCTGACGGGGACCGCCCCCACCCACCGGACTTCCCAGCAGAGCCCGTCACACCCCGGCCCCACCGACAGCTGCGGGCCCCAGGAGTACTGGTCCCCAGGACACTGCTGCCTGCTCTGCCCCGCTGGTGAGTCCGGGAGGGGTCTGCCTGGAGGGACCGCAGAGTCCACGTGTGTCGGGCCGTGGGGAGGGGCCCTCTCCTGGCAGTGAGGGGGGAGGCGGGTTAGCAGCACCCATGAGGTGGGACATGGCCCCAGGGGACACCTTCTAGAAGTAAGCCCCGTCTGCCCTCAGCGATGCTGGCAGTAACCTGCTGGCCCAGTGAGGTGCTCCTGGGTCCTGAAGGGCACACCCCTGTGGGTGGGAACTGGGCAGAGCTCCTCCCAGAGGCTGAGCCTGGGCCCTGGCTGGGTGGCTGAGCTCTGGGACATTCACTGACAAGAGGCCTGACCTGCAGGTCCTTAGTGTCTGCTGGTTGGGGGGCCGGGGTCCCTGTGCAGCCCACAGCACAGCTGCCAGAGAGGCCGGTGCAGGGCAGGGATAAGAGACCCAAGTGGGATCCCGGGAGGTCTGTGCTTCCTCATGTCCAAGAAGGAGTGACGTCCAGAGGTCACTTTGCTCCGACACCGCAGACAGAAGTGTTTCCCTGTTCCCACTGGCGGGGCCGCCCCCAGGACGGGGTGGGCAGGCTGCACTGCAGGGACGACCCTTGAGCCTGGAGGGGTCTGACCACAGCGCCCACCTCCTGCACAGGGGAGCATGTCCATGAACCCTGCAGCCACCCCCAAACCCGGGGACAGTGCGACAAGTGTGACCCAGGAACGGTCATGGAGTTCCCCAATGGCCTGGTCCATTCTGTGAGGGCAGCCTGGGCGCCCAGGGCCTCCTGCGGACCCTGGCCCTGGTTGCCAGCTGGGACCCTCACAGCGCACAGTACACGCCACGCCTGCCTTCCAGGGACGAGGCCAAGTCTCCCTCCGTGATTTTCTTTTTTCAGCCACGAACAGGATCTACTTTGAATTCGGGCAGGAGGTTCCCAAATCTAGCTGGAGGATGTTCATGAGGTTCGCCGGAACTGGAGGAGAACGACCTTGTCATCTGTGAGCACAGGGACCCGGGGACCCTGTTGGAGCAGCACCACAGGATGCTGCTGCGCTGGCAGAGCGAGCTGGGGTGCCCCACGTCCCCCTGCGGGCTCGTGGCGGCCCTCCGTGAGATGCGGCTGCGGAGCGTCGGGGACAATGTTACCAACGAGCTGGTGCGGAAGGTATCTTAGGTCGTGAGGACGCAGAGCCCCGAACTGGAGTCAGCTCTTTCGGCAACGACTGTGACTTAGCGGCATCCTGGGTGCTGGCCTTCCCCAGGTCCCTTCCCGTGGGCGCCTTCACAGATCCCAGGTGGGACGGAGCCCCTTCCGTGTCCAAGGAGCTTCTTCGGGAAGCTTACGATGGGGAGGTCCATGCGGCCGGGGGCTTTCTGCCAGCGCTGCAGAGGTCCAGGATGCTGCCTGTGGCCAGTGTGGCCAACACGCTGCCCCTCAGGGGACTCCGGGGGCCCTGAGCTGCTTGGAAAGGGACCCACTGGCTGTGCTCGGTGGGGCCACGGTCCGTGGGCTCCTCCAAAAACAGAGGCCAGGAGGTCTGCCTGGTCACGTGTGTGACCCCAGCAGCTCACTCCTTGGTTTCCCAGGCACTGTGATGTCCCCAGCTTCCACTTGGGGAGTGCCATACCAGAGTGACACTTATAAGTCAGTCCATGACAGACAAGCCAGCGGCCACTCAGCTGTCACTAGGTTAGCTGGGGTGGGGCATGGGGACAGTTACTGTCACATGCCAGCTATGGAGGCCGTTGTACAGTTCTTTACACGTTTAAGCATAGGTGCTTTTACAGTTTTATTTAGGTGTTAAAATTTCTCTAACATAGTGTTTTCATGTTTGTAAAATTTTTTTCACCCAAGTAAAATTTATATTCTAAATGGTGTTGCCTCTCATTCCTGTTGGGTGGAGAATTTTGGGTGTGTTGTCCTGGGAAGGTGACATTGGTGCACAGAGAGTCAGGGGGAGCCGAGGGTGTGGCTTGTGGGTGCAGGGCCCCGAATCGGGGACCAGAGGCTGGAGTGGCCTCTTGTCTGGGTTGTGGTGTCCCCCGGGCCTCTGTCCCTAGGAATGGCAGCACCGTCCGTCCAGCGCTCCCCTGAGAACGCGCCCGCCCTGCCCCTCCTCGCTCACCCCGAACAGCACCCGTCCTTGGAGGTGCTCACCCGGGGCCCCGCACTCCCGTGGGGCGCTGAACACCTTCGGCTCCCACGCAGTCCCTCAGCGAAGTCCACGCCACTCCAGCCAGCCCGTTCCATCCAGACCCTTGGGCGTCATCCCCACAGGCATCTCCTCCCGAGTCCCCCTCACCCCAGGGTCTGAGGGTCCCCTGTCCCTCCCAGACCTGTGTACCCAGCTCCCTAGGCCCCACCTCCCTCCACACTGCTGCCCGTCACTGATTCAGCTCTGTCCACTCCGGCTCCCTTCTGGCCTCCCTGAGTCCAGTCTCCTCCACTAGCAGCTGGACTGGGGGTGGGAGCACAGATCTGGCCTCCACCCTCCCCCGCCACCCACCCTTACCCCCACCCTGGGGAGGGTCCTGCCATTCCTGATTCGTTTAGGGGAACTGGCAGCCCCAGCCCGCACCTCAAGTCCCAAACTTGTGCTGGCGTTGCTGCGTGGGTCCTGTGGTCATTCTGAGTTTGTCAGCATCTTGCCTTCTCCTGGGGTCACTCGCAGGACAGTCCACTCTGTCTGGAACACAGGCCCCGTCCACCCCAGTCCCTTCCTCTAAGCCTCCTTGGAACTGGTCTTCTGTCGGAGCCAGCCCATTGCAGCCCCAGGGGCGGATCTCTGACCATCTGGCTGGGGATTGTCCCCACACCACGGGGGTCATGCTGACTTCAACACCCATGCACGAGATGACCTGTCCCTGAGGCCTGCGTCTCCACAGAGGGACTTCGACCTCTGCCCTTCGCCCTGTGCGGGGCCTCATCGAGGGACTGTCCTTCCCAGCACCCTGCGTGATCCCAGGGACAAGGCTCCAGTGCACCGGCCACATCCACCTGTACACCACAACTCCCAGCAAGCCGGGGGACAGTGGTGTTGAAGCCTGAGGCGGTTGCCTAGCGACTGGACCTGTTTCCTATGCAAACCAGGGGTGGGGCGGGTGAGCCAGGACTTTCAATCCCACAAAGCACACCAGATTCTGGGAATGAGTCCCTGTGGTTTGGGGTCCAGGATTACTAGGGTAGTGGGTTGCTCCCAGGAGCAGGGTGAATGCTCACAACAGGGTGTTTGAGGGGTGACCCGAGCCGAAGGCCTGGCCCCGAGGTCAGACTGGGGTCACCCCCATCCTGTTGGGCCTGAGTTCTCCGGGGTTTTGGTGGGCCGCCCTCCAGACCCGGTGTGGCTGGACACTCAGGGTAGACGGCCGCCTAGGAGGCGGAGGGGAGACTGCCTGTCCCCAGCAGACTGGGCCTGAGCTCGTGACACCCTTTTGGGGTTGAGGCCCTGCCCTGCGAGACCATCGCCTGCCCAGCCTCAGTCGCCCCTTGGGCTGTGCCAGTGTCCTCTTGCGCCTCTACCCGTGATGGTCCCATGTGGCCCCATCCGGGCCTCACCCTGCTGCCCCAGCTGGACCTCGGGGACAGGCCGAGCGTGAGGGGTACTTGGTCCTCTGCCTGGCTGGGTGTCATCTGGGGGTGGGGGGAGGGAGCCTGAGCTTGGCACTTAGGAAAATGGGGACACGGAAGCCCGGGGGAGGCGGCTCACATGAAAGGACCGGGATTTTATGACGGCGTTCTTCGCGGCAGGCAAACCGCGCATTTGGGCATCAGGACCCCTTTATTGGCTGGGAGGGTTGGGTGAGCAGCCCTGGTGGCCCTGCCCACCGAGTCCCTGGCGTCCCTGGGGTAGACGGGGGTGTGCAAAGGCTGGTTCCCCGGGGCCCGTGGATTCCTGACAGTCTGGGGCAACCTTCCCTCAGGACACACGCTGCACGTGGGCGTGCCCCCTGGATGGGGGAGATGAGAGGCCAGCCCTTCTGAGACAGCCCCAGCCCCCAGCGACCCCAGTTCAGGCTGTGGAAGGCCCTCAGCCCCTGTGGTCCCCCTGCTCCCGAGGGCGTGCTGGGCCTCCAGGTGGGGGCTTGGAGATGCGGGAGGCACCCAGGTGACAGGCTGCTGAGCCACACCAGCACCCACTGTCAGGGCACCCAGCACACCACGGACAGGGATGCCTGGATGCCAGAGCCATCCCCACCCACAGCTGGGGTTCACAGCCGGATTGGGGAGCAGGCAGGCTGGGCTGGGTCCCAGCGGCAGGGGACGGAAAGGCCTCAGGGATGGAGGGCCCGGGACAGGCTGTCCGGGTGTGAAAGGGCAGCTGGGTTCCTGTCGTCTCTCCAGTGAAGCGGGTTCTTGGTTCCTGTTTCACCGTGAACCACGTTGCTGGGGTGTTTCGTTCCCCTTTGTGGCTTCAGAACTTGACCTTTTCTGAGCCTTGGTGAGAGGCGCCCTGTTTTACACCATGAGGCCTGGGGCGGGACCCGGGAAGGTGTGGATGACTGACAGGCTTTCCTGTCGGGACCCTTCACCTTGGGGTGTCTCCCAGCCACTGTCCTTTCCCAGGACACAGCCCGCAGGTGCCTGGGCAAAGGGCGGTGGCCCTGTGTGCCTGCAGAGCCAGCTGGGCGGTGACCCTTCCGATGTTACTGACACGGCCACCACCTCCGGCTCCTCAGTGACGTCGGCCCCCCTGTGCAGAGTATGTAGAGCGCAGCATGAAGAGACTCGGGGCAACCTAGGAGGTAGTAGCTGTAGTTAACAACGTGGTGTTGTGCACGTAAAATGTCGCTAGGCCCCGGCTGGTGTGGCTCAGTGGACTGAGTGGCAGCTTGGGAACGCAAGGGTCACTGGTTCAATTCCCAGTCAGTGCACATGCCTGGGTTGCAGGCCAGGTCCCCAGTAGGGGGTGCCCGAGAGGCAGCCACACATTGATGTTTCTTTCTATTTCTCCCTCTTTGCCCCTCTCTCTAAAAATAAAAATCTTTTTAAAACATGTTATTAAGGTAGATTTTATGTAAAGCTTTTTTATGATACCTGACATCCCAAATCCTCCTGGGCGTGGGGACGTCCAGGGTCCCCAACACCACTGACTGAAAAGCTGTCCTTGTCACAGACCAGTCCGGGCTCAGGGACAGTTTGTTTAAAAGTGTCCCCGAGTCCCTGAGCAGGAGAGTGAACACCACCACACGTGTCTGTCTGCACCTACGTCTGAGTGTCCCTCGGCCACACAGAGAGGTGACCCCCTGGCAGGTCCCACTGAGACCCAGGGTCTGGGGACACGAGCCTGAACCAGAGAAGCCAGGCACACAAGGTACCATTTCACTGGATTCTGTGTCTGTGACCTGTCCTGAACAGGGCGTCCGTCCCAGAAAGTAACTCGGGGTTGCTGGGGGCCGAGGGGGAGGGGGCGCTGCTGGTCCCAGGGCTGATGGGAAGGAGCGGGAACGGCACCGCCCCCATCAGACGGCTCCCCCGGGTCACGGGGTCTCCTCTCCTCAGACAGACCCCTTAACAACAGGACCCCTCTCACCTGGACCGGGCGGGCCGCACACCGTGTCCGCTGTGGAGTTGCACTGCTGAAGGACCACTGTCCCCTCGGGACACCTGGGGGTGGGGGGACACAGCTTCACTGTTCCTGCTTCCACGTCTCTCCAGCCCCAGGCTCCCGGGTCCACACTGTCACCAACAGAAGGTGTCTCCGTGGGGCGCTTCCCCGGCCCAGTTTGGGGAGCATTGTGTGCTGTGATCACAGACCCCATGAGGGGCCCGCGGTCACAGGAAGCTGCCAGCCTCACCCCAGAACCATCCCTGGTCCCACGAGGACGGTTGACCTGTTTCCCCCCATGGACATCCATGGCCGTGTGTGTGGGCCTGGGAGCTGGAGGGCAGGGGTCCGTCCAGCTTCAACAAAGGCTGGGGACGCAGCTGCTCCCTCCTCCCTGTTGCCAGCTGAGAGCGCACCGTCAGTGCAGCGCGTTCTGACGACCTGGGCAGGTTCGCCCACAGCCGGGGCAGTGACTCACTCGCTGAGGACCCTGTGTAGGTGCTCCCGCCCCCCTCCCCCGCCCCAACCACAGGGCAGGGCAGCACCTGTCCAAGCCTCTCAGTCACCTGCCCCGTGCTTCCTCCACCCCCGGGCCCCCACCTTCTTTCTGGGGAGCTCGGGGCTTATTCTCGGACCCCAAACTCCAGATCACAAAGGGAAAAACGCTGGAGACTCCTCCAGGTTCGACAGCGTTTAGGAACTGAAAGCCCGTCCAGCCTGTCCCTTTGCTCTCCTGTGACCGCAGCGGGGACACGGAGAACACGGGTCCAGCTTGGCTAGCATTCAGCTGTGGAGCGGAGGTGTGGTCTCTTTAGGAGGAACTGCCGCGCCTGGCAACCCATTTCTGCCCCAGCCATTTCCCCCACCCCCACCGGCAAACTCCCCCGCAGGCGGTTTCCTGTTTTGCTCTCTGCTGAGGGCGCAGCTGGGACAGAGCAGCGTTAACCCTTGCCACCCGGGGCATTTTAGTCTTAGGTCAAAATTCCCAACCACCCCTCCACCCCCACGTGATCCACTGAGTCACCTGCAGTCCTGCCAAAGAAATGTGAGGAAAGTCCCGCCAGCGCCTGGAGGGGCAGTGTTCACACAGTGAGAAGCAGGCCCGGGAGCCAGCTGAGGACGTGGATCCACAGGGCCTGGGTGGCCCCCACGGACTGCTCCTCCCCCTCCTGCTACCCCGGCCCATGTCCTGCTTCGGTTCCTCTGGGACCACCGTCCCCAGTGCTCAGTCCCCAGGGCCAGAGTGGGCGGCCTGCCTCTGCTGAGACAGCCCGGGTGCCAGTGAGGGAGGGTGGGGCAGCGGGCACAGACCCCACAGCCCGCTGCAGAGGGAGGCCGTGGCCCCCGCCCACTGCTCAGGAAAGATGGGGAGAAGCGGGAGGGAGGAGGGCACAGGAGGGACCCTGGGGCCCGGACGTCCACGTGTTTCCCCCTGACCCCCAAGGCCCAGGGCAGGATGGGGTGGGACAGGGTGCTCACCGGTGGGCACTTGGGCTGCTCCCAGCACTGGGCTCCTGGAAACTGTGCAGCTGTGAATGTGGGGGGAAGGGTGATTTTGGATTGGGGTTTCAGGGTTCCTAGGGTGTGATCCCCCCAGGGGTTGCTGGGTCAGAGGCAGATCCCCCGTCAGCTCCCCAAGGACACCCACACTGTTCCCACAGGGGTGGCGCCCGTCTGGGCCCCCGCCAGCAGGGCACAGGGTTGGCTCCCTCCTCCCCCCACCGTGCCCGCCCCTGCTGTCGGTGGCGTGTTGGTGCGGCCTGCTGGCCGGCGGGAGGCGGCCCCTCGCTGCTGCGGGACAACTCTGACCTGTGGGCACACCTGCCCCAGTGTGCGGAGGTCCCGCTGGGAACAACCCGGTCCCTTCCCGTGTTGGAGGGGACTGGAGGAGGGGATCCGGGGACTTCGTGATGCAGCATTTAAAGTCTCACCCTTGTCCTTCAGCGCGGTTGCAGAGAAATTTGGTAAAAGCAAAGAACAAGTGACGGAGGAGTTCCCCGAGCGCCCCCGAGTGCACCTGTCAGCCCCAGGTGCTCTGGACCCCAGACCGCCTTCCCAGATGGAAGGGAACCACCGCCTTGAAGAACAGCTTCATCGTCTGAGCGAGCTGTGGCAGGGGTATCGTCAGCTACCTTCAAACACTGAAGTACGACACCGCCTGGGGGCCCCCCGTATCCGAGGGACGCTGGTGCAGGTGTGGGGGACGACGGCCGTGGGGGTCGGACACGGAGATACCGGGATGGTGACAGGTCTCCTCACTGGAGGGGGCTCAGTGGGATGAGGAGGCCGCAGCCCCCCCCACCCAGGCACAGGACGGTGCGGTAGCGAGTTGCTGGGGACAATCGCTGCATCGTACGTCCCGAGTTCCCAAGGAGGACGGACGTGTATTTAGGACGAGAACAGACTGCAGAAGCTGCTTCCTCTGAAAGGAGAGTGTCGTCACGGCGCAGGAACCCGGACAGAGGACAGACGGCCCGAGGGGGGGGATGCCAATGCCACGAGCTTTGTGGGGGGCACGCGGTGCTGGGACGGAGGGGTCTGTGTGTCCCCAGGATCTGTCCTACTCTAGGGAGCGACCGCTGGGGACTAAACGTGACCTGATGCCACTCCCTCTTCCAACCGTGTTTTTTGACAAGGTCTGAACGTGGAAAGAGGGCATTCAAGGAATCCATCTTCCTGGAAGAGAGTGTGGCATACAAAGGGGGGCGGTAATTTTTCTGGGGATTGCTTTTAATAATTTCCTTGCTAATATTAATCATGGTCTTACTTTGTACACTGATTCCCATAAGAACAGACCATGAGAAGAAAGAGGCTCGAAAAGAGTCAATGATTGATTTTGAGGGAAATTCTGAAGGGACAACTAGTTCTCCCTAGACTATTGAATCATGCCCAGATTGTTTAAAATAAAGTGTTTATAAACCTGAGTAAGAAATTATCCCCAATTGTTCCCATAAAAGAATTCATAAATCAGTTACAATAGGTTGAATTATTGGCGGACTTTCCCATGCCTGTTCCTTACCCATAGATACAAAGAGTCTTTCGAGAAAACAAGAAAAAAATTATATAGACCCTTACCCACAGCCCAGGGATATCCCGGGTAGCATATTAGATTATTGGCAAATTATGGTATCCCCCAAAAGGAACTAATGGTCTCCAGAGGGTTCCAGATCCCCCATTGCCTTATACAGGAGCATGTAATGAGGGCGGCATTAGAATGGTCAATAAGGATGGAGTCCAAGTGCCTTATAATAGTCTAAATTTCATGGAAAGGCTAGCTCAAAGCAGACCTCTCTGGTGTTTATTAACTGAGGAACAAAAAGGGTTTATTGTAGCTGAATTTCCTGTTTCTCTCTCCTTACCTGTTTGTTTTGGAGATTAAAAGGTGGTGGGATTGTCAGATATCTGTATCTCAGGTTTATTGATTTGCATAATTCCAATGAAGTTGTATAAAATAATTTCTTGACCAGAGAATAAAATCCCCTCTAATCAAATAGCCCTGAATGTCTAAAAGTTGTTGGAGTAACAGCCCCGCCTTTACCTTGAATAGGAATATATACCAAGTAGAATTAGACAGGCAAAGAAATAAGAAAAGCTGGTTAACTATTATAAATTAAGCACGTAGAAACAGTTACCAGGGAGTCAGAGTCCATGGTGCATAGAGAAATATTTTAGACAGAAAAGGTAAATAGGTAAGTTAGACATCACAAAGGCCTTATAATAAATTTCCTATAACCTCTGTTCAATTTAGCGTATCCTTTTGCCCCATGACAAATTCTGAGAACTTTAATAAACAATAACATATTTAAACTCTGTATGTACAGCTATTTCTAATACAGCTATGTCTGATTTATGGCTCTCCTGGTTAAAATAATCTTTGTTTGATATAATTGAATCTATGGGAATTTTTGTATTTTTCCTGGTTACCTTTGTATTAATTTTTTTCTGCTTTACCTAATCACAAATGTTAATTATTGCTAAAAAATAAAGTATAAAAACCTGCTTGTTCTTGCAATAAACGGAACAGAGCATCACTGTCCTCTGAGGCATGTTGTCGTCTGTCTCCCATCACCGAAGTCTTACCCACCTTTCAGGAACCCCTGGACCTAGCTGCGGCTGGACGAGGCAGTCCCTACAGCTCAGCCTCCTGGACCCATTGGCACCTGGGGTCCCATGTCCACAGTCTGGATCACACTGAGCCCAAACACCCATGTGCCACCCAGGGCAGGGAGGTCTCCGCCTCCTTCCTGTCCCTGACCTCCACTCCCCACTGAGACAGGTGGGTGGCATGGGGGACTCTGTACTGGGTGCAGGAGGAAGTCACCCTGGGGGACACCTGGGTATGTACAGGCCTCAGAGGAGCAGAGATGGAGGTGGGGGGTGTCGGATGCTGGTGAGCAGCCCACATACTCTGGGGTAGGTCTGCAGCCTCTGCCCCCGCCCACGGAAAGAAGCCTGGAACAAGCCTGAGCCTCACCTGCCACCTGCAGCTCCACCTGGGCTTTTGCATAGAAGTCTCCATCTTGGAAATAACACAGGTAGGTTCCGCTGTCAGAGACGCTGACGTTGCGAATCCGGAGAGCGGCCTTCCCCGCAGTGACGTCCTCTCGTGAAATCGAAGTTCTCCCTCGAAACTGCTCTGCCGGCGTGTCCTCCTGCCCATGTGCGTACACGTGCACTACCTGCCTGCGGCTGGGTCGCACCCACATCAGCTGCAGGGTCTCAGCGCTCATGTTCGGGGACAGGCGACAGGGCAGGTCTGCGTCTTCACCCACCATGGCCAGGATGGGCTCGGGGGGTCCGACCACAGCAAACTCAGCTGGTCATCAGAAGGGGGGGCTCCATCAGACTGAGCAGGCCCAGAGGGCCAGGGGGTGGCCCAGGCTGGGAGGGCGAGGTGACAGACACCTAGATGGTATATCAGCCCTAACACAGGTGCGGTGTGGACGGGCCTTGCAGGGGTGGGCGGAGCCCAGGGTTCTGACTGGGCCCGAAGGGAAAGGACTCACACACACAGACGCACAGCCGGTCCTACCTGAGCAGGGGCTGAGCAGCTGGACCACGGTGAGGCACACAGGGAGGGCAGGCAGCTGGGGCACCAGGCACCTCCCCATCCTGACCTGCTGTGCACAGGGAGAGGCCAGCAGGGGCTGGGCAGCAGGGACCACCTGGAAGGAGGAGGAGGGTTCCACATGGAGAGGCTGCCTGCCCAGGGCCGACCCGGGCACCACCGCAATCACTGGGGACCCGAGAGCCTCCCCTGCAAATGTCCCCTGGGTGTCTCTTCTCCTTGGATCCCTCCATGGAAATCAGCCATGACACGTGGGGCTGTAATGCAGGTACCTTATCCCTCGCCAGCAGGGAGCACTGGGCTCTCCTGTGCGAAACTGCCTAGAAGCCCCCCACTTGCTCACACTTCCCTGCCCCAGCCAGGTGCTGCCTCCCTGCACCACCCTCTGAGGAAGGCAGGCCCCTGGGCTCTGAGTCTCCATCCGCTGCTGCCCCCTGCAGGCCGCGCTCCGCACAGCAGCCAGCACGTTCCGCCCCCTCACCTCCCTCCTGCTCAGACCCTCCCCCGGGGTCCCCTGTCACCCAGGGTAGAAGCCCAGGGAGTTTGCACTCTGGGCTTTAAATTATCACACTGTTTTAGGGGATGGCTGGGTTGGGGAGCAGTGATTCATGGAAAATGGAGAGAACTGTACTTGAACAAAATTAAAATTAATTAATTAATTAATTAATTAATTATAATAAAAATCTCAATGATTTAAAGATTAAAAATTTCCAGAGTGGGGGACACATTTCCACAATATTTTGAAGGATATTCACTGTTTTTTATTCCTATCACACACCAACTTAAAATAAAACCTAAAGGAATGAAATTTAAATAACTTAGAATGGGAATTCAATTCTGTGTTTCACGTGAACGTGAACTCCTGTGGATGCATTTGGCCACATGTACACAGGGGTGACTCAAAACCAGAATCTATTTATCAAAACTGTTTTTATGCTCACACCTTTAGCCTTTGGTCACCCCCAAATGCTCCCCCCTGGATGGGGGACACCCGTGGGGACGTCCCTCCACCGCCCTGAACACTCTCTGGACTCGGCGACTCTGACGCCTCTCAGAGCTTCTGCCGTTTTGTTTCACGTCTTACATGTTACATGTTACGGGATGTTTCCTTCCCTTTGTGGACTCTCTTCATGCGGGAAAGAAAAACAGTTGCGCTGGGTGAGATCGGGGGTATAGGGCGGGTGGGGCTCGTGGGATTTGGTCAAAAACTGCTGAACACAGCCCTGGCTGGCATAGCTCAGTGGGTTGAGCGTGGGCTGTGAACCAAAGTGTCGCAGGTTCGTTTCCCAGTCAGGGCACATGCCTGGGTTGCAGGCCACGACCCCCAGCAACCCTACATTGATGTTTCTCTCTATTTCCCTCCCATCCTTCTCTAAAAATAAATAAAATCTTAAAAAAAATAAACTGTTAAAAAAAAAACTACTGAACACTCAGCGCAGGTGGGCAGGTGGGCTGGTAAGTCACCCGTCAGGAAACGGGCCAGTGCTCTGGAAGAGTCTTCAAAAAAATTCAGTAAAGCCCAACACAGCCTCTCACAACACCACCAGCTGGTCACTCCTAGAACTTTCTCTCCTAGTGGGGAAGCCTGGACTGCAAGGGGCCCACCCTCTAGAAGGTAACTGCTGGTTTGTTTATTTTTTTTCCCCATTTCTGGTTGGGTCACTCCTTGTATACCAAATGCCCTGAAAAAGTTTTATCCGTAGCACCAAAGATTACACTGGCAGGAATTGCTTTTAAAGAGACACTGGCAATAATACAAAAATTGACATTTAATGCTGTTCATTATAATAAAATCTGCAAGAGCACTGTGTATTAATTGCATCCAATTTTGTTATAATTATGAATAAAAACGTGTTATAAAAACATAATTCCTTCCCTTGCTTGTGGGTGTCAGTGTACTGAGTGCAGGGTTGAGAACCAAAGGGTCGCTGGTTCGATTCCCACTCAGGCACAATCTTGGGTTGTGGGCCAGGTCCTCAGTAGGAGGCGCATACCAAGCAACCACACATGGATGTATTTCTCTCCCTCCTTCTCCCTCCCTTTCCCTCTCTCTAAACAGAAATAAAATCTTAAAAAAAACACATAATTCCTAGACACACCGTGACACAACATGCAACAGTGAGAAGCCGAAAGCTCCCTCTGTCCAATCAGGAGGAAGACAGACGCCCACCCTCACCACCTCCCAGCACCAGAGTACTGGGAGTCTGAGCAACAGCAGTCACGTGAGACAGAGACAAACAGCAAGCAAATCAGAAGGAGAAGGAGCCTTCGCACCGCTCGCAGACGGCAGGACACGGTACATAGGACCGTTTGAGGACCCACTAAAATCCCATGAGAACGTGGAAATGAAGGCAGTGAGGTCACAGGACACAACATGGACACGGGTGCACTTCCGTGCAGCAGTGACGGGTAACCAGAGGGAGGTGTCATCAGCCCCTCCTGCCATTGCTTCCGAAAGCAGAAACCACCCGGGAACAAGTGCAACCAGAGAGCGGACAGCCTGCGCCCTGACGGCTGGAGGAACCGAGAAAGGAGACGAAGAGGGGACACTCGACGGGGGACACACTGAGCTCAGGGTCGGCAGGAGCAAGTCTGTCACACTGACCTCGCTGCCCAAAGCCAAGCCCAGCCTCAGGCTGTCTTTGTTGAAACGCCGATGGCCTTCCTGTCAGAAGGACAACAAGGAATCCTGAACTATATTTATTTTCCATGCCTTGCGGTTTATTCGTCAGTGAGGTAGACACGTCAGGGGGGAGGCTGCCGCCTTTCTACCTGGCCTGACCCCTGCACGGATTGAAGTCCCCCCTCCAAGTGCCCGGGACTGTGGGCTGGGTCGCTGCCCCAGTGGCGGGAGTGCGGGATGGGAAGGTGGCAGGACCCCAGCCTCCCCCCAGACTGTGGGACACGTGGAGGTGCGGGGTGAACCCTGTACGTTCCTCTCTCAGACAGCGGCTCTGAATCCCCGGATGCCTCAGGGGGACCCTTGCACCACAGACTCCATGTCATCCTTGTAGACACGCGTCCTGCTCACCCCGTTGTGACAGGTGTGCACAGATAACCAGGTTCTTAGTGATCGAGGACAAAGAATTGAACCGAACACACAAAGTTTATAGCATAAAGAAAGAGGGAAGATTTATTAAGTGATAGTACACTCCACAGGACACGGGAGTGGGCCAGCTCTGAGCAGAGAAAAAAGGGGCACGTGGGCTGGGGGATTCTATTCTTATAGGGCAGAAGCCCCCTTGCTCATCTTTGGCGGGCTTTTCCTGCGCAGGTACAAGGAGTTGGATTTCAAAGCTACTGCGCATGTGTGGTTTCCTATGATTTTCTTGATTGGCTACTGGAGAAGGGAGTCCCACGATGTTATTTCATTATAATGATATTATAATGAATCAGGGGTAGCGCGCAGGCGCATTCTATGATTCACAGTTATCCCAGTAAACAGGAACAACCTGTCTTAGAGGGTCTTTGTCATGTATAGAGGTTTTCTACCTCAGCCCTGCGGGGGCCTCTGGAGCTTCCTTCCTGACTATCTCCTGCCTCACCGTCGTCCTGTTCACCTGTGACTCCTGCCCTTGGGGTGATTCCTAGGAGCCAGGTTGCTGCAGGGCGGGCTGTGGGAACCAAAGGGCCCCCACGCGTCACTGCGCCCGCTCACCCTCCCGGCATTCGGCACCCGGCAGGCACCCAGTCTCTGGGTGTCGGTGGGTGGTGAAGGAGCCAGGCTGGCACGGGCTGTACTGGGTGACAAGGTCCAGGTCACAGTCTCTGCTGACGTAGGACCCTGTGGAGGGGGAAACACAGAGGGGAGGCTGTGAAAGGACCCCGACCTGGTCCTTGCGACCTCTGCTTGAGGAGGTGCCAGTGTTACAGGGTGCAGCCAAGAGGGGGACCCCAAATGGGCATTTGAAATGGGGTCCAGACTCAAGGTGTTCAGGGGATTTTTGGATGTCCTCACTCCCACTCTCCAGGTATGGGTTGGGGGAAGGGACAAATGGAGCAGGGCCTTTGAGAGCTGTTTTGCATAGCAGCAACAGCCTTGCAGCTAAGCTCTGGTGTGGTCATTTAACATATCTATAGCGTTTGGCTGGTTGCTTAGATATGTTAAACAGCTGTGGCCATGCTCTGAGCCAGGGGAATGGAAGTAACTACCCCACCAAGACCTTACTGGGGGGCAGGTCCCCCGAGTTTACAGTGCCTGTGTAGGAGCTTGGAGACGATTGGCTACAGGACATGGGGGCACACCTGCCCAGACTCAGGATGGCAGCCCAGTAAAGCTGGAAGGATATGAGTTCTGGCCTGTGAAGCCGAGTATGGGAGGAGTCGGGAATGGGGCTGCAGAGGAAGACGGGCACGGGGATTTAAATCCAGATGCGGCAGCCATTGAGGGGGAGAACCATGCGCAGCCCTGAGAGGGAGATCCATGCAGCTATGGAAGTGCAGAGAGGATCACAGCCATTGGAGAGAGAGAACCACGAGGCCTTGACAGAGGGGAGACTCCCACAGCCCTGAGAGGGAGAACCACGCATCTTTAGCAGAGTGGGGACTCCCCCTTCCCACAGCTATTGAGGACAGAGAACCACACAGCTTTAGCAGAGTGGGGACTCCCGTGGCCCTGAGGGAGAGAACCACCCGGCCTTGACAGAGTGGAGAGCCCCGCAGCTTTAGAAGTGGGAACCAACACCTGGTTTTAGCAGAGATCCCGGTGACTCAGTGGAGGGTGCCGGGAACCCAGGGAGGTATCCCTGGTCGAGATGGAGTACTAACTGGGAAGAACCAGAGGACTGCCTGAGCCATGGACTTCTATTTCCTTTCCTGAGATACGGTACTCTCGACTGGGCAAAGAGGGAAGGAGGGAAGGACTGTGTCTGTTTGTGGGTGTTTTAAGAGACTTTGGGATTTTTGATAAAAACATTAGGTCACTACTTTAAGTTTGTATAGCATTAAATAAACATTCCCTTTCCTTTCCACAAATCTCTGGCATTGAGAGACATATTTCCTCTGGCGGCGGACATGACGGACCTGGGGGGCTTTTTTTTTTTTTCAATAATAGTATATCGTCCCAGGCTCCCCTTGTTTGTTCTGTAACAGCACCTGGCCGCCTGTCCCCAGCACAGCACCAACCCTCAGCTCCTGCCTCCTTGGAACCTTCTGGACTGATAATCCAGCTCCATGTGTCCCAGGGACTGTCGACCTGACTCACCCTCGGATCTTCCCGACCTGCTTCAGCTCTGGGAAGAGGGGTGCTGAGTGTGCACCCTAGAGCTTGCGCCCACCCCTACCCCTGTGGGCCCCTCCGCAGCTTGCGGGCCAGGGCGCAGACGAGCCTAAGTCATGCAGAAACTGGCGCTCGCCGGGTCCCGCGAGAGTTGATTTTTATTAAATAAAGGCTTCTTTTTGTTAGATTTTATTTATTTATTTATTTATTTATTTTTAGAGAGGGAAGGGAGAGAAGGAGAGAGAGAAACATCAATGTGTAGTTGTTGGGGGCCATGGCCTGCAACCTAGGCATGTGCTCTGACTGGGAATAGAACCTCAGATACATGGTTCACAGCCCGCGCTCCATCCGCTGAGGTACGCCAGCCAGGGCAAATAAAGGCTTCTTAAAAGAAAATCCCCGCCCATTCCCAAAAAGGCGACCTTGTTTAAGGTTTTAGCAACGCCAGCAACCGCCCCCTACGCGCAACTGTCTGCTCCGCTCCCTGCAGTCCCACCCAAAGACCCGCCGCCACAGCGACGGCTCAAAAACCACAAGTGTCGGCTTCACCCCACTTTCTGCACAGTCAGGGACTCCGCCGCCAGGCTCCCCGGAGGCCCGGGGAGGACGTGGACAGTGTCCAGTCCTCCCAGAAAGTCGTAGATCCAGTTCAGGTCCCCCTCGCCGGCGTGACCTGCACCAGGGCCCGCACCCCACGGGCCAGTTTCTGAACCGGCGTGTTCCGAACCGCGCACGAGGAAACTCGGCCTTGGGTTCCCCACGCCCGGCCTCTCCCGCAGAGAATCTGGGGTCCCGCGGGAGTGGGAATCGGGGCCGCCCCTGAGCTGGGACAATTCCCAACACGAGCCGCTCCGACCCAATGCGCGGGGGCGGGGGGCGGAAGGGAAGGCGGCAGGTCTCCCGGTCCCCCACCCGGCCCCGGCCCCCGGCCCGGCTCAGAGCTCGCACCCTGCCGGCCTCCCGCCTCGTTGTACATCCCCGGGCGACATCAGACCCTCTGACGGGGTCCGCCCTCCCCGAGCGCCCCGCCCAGGAGCGGCGGCAGAGTCCGGAGCGCAGAGCGCAGAGACGGAGCGAGCCCCGCACCGGAGCAGCGGCGGAGCCGGCGCCGGAGTTTCACTCCCGCCGCGGCGGGCGCGGGCCCTACACCCCGCGAAGCGGGGGCCTCCCCCACGACCGCGCCCGTAGCGGACGGCGCCTTCACGGACTCGCTTCAGCTTCAGCTTCTCTTCCCCGGCTCCCAGCGAGTCCCCTGGAGCCAGAAAACACACAAACGCTGCAGACGCCTCACCCTTCAGACGGCCGAGGGGCAGGTCGGCCCTGAGCCCAGGGGCCTGGGGCTCGGCGGGGAAGCACGGTGAGGGCATCCAGGCTGTTTCCCTTCGTTGCGCCTCCGGATCGACGAGGGGCACCAGCGCCCAGAAACGGAAAACTGCCGCCGAGGCCCCGCCCCGTCCTCCCAGACCCCGCCCCCAGCGCAGCCTGACACTCACTTGCCAGCACCGGCTCCAACTCGGCGGAGCGCGCATGCCTGGGGAGCGCGCAGCTTGTGGGGTGGAATCCTCCCTCTTTTGGGTTTCTGATGAGAGAGAGATGATGATGGAAGGAAACAGGGAACAGAGAAAGCTCCCGGACCCGCCAGGGCCGGCGTCTGCCCTCTGACACGGGAGAAACAGAAAGCGTGTCCCTCCGGTCAAAGCCGACCTGGTTCCCAGCAGCCGGGGGACCGAGTCCAGACAGACAGACCCCACGTGCGCTCGTGAACGACGTGAAAACCCTCGGTCGGGGCACCTGCACCCCGTGTGCACAGCAGCACCGCTCCTGAGGGGGAGACACGGACCCCCTCCGTGAGATGCACCGACAGACCAACATGCGGCCCCCTGTGCGCACAGACACACGCACACCCACGCACTAGAACCCGCCAGCACAGGAAGGAGGACCCCTGCCATTGGAGGACTGTGGACCCACGGGGGACGGGGACTCCCTGAGGCACTCAGACAGAGACGCCCCCCAGGTGACCCCATGTCACCACAAGGGACCCAAACACCATCCAACGTGGCCAGTCGTCCCCTCTGACCCTCCAGGGGTTCTGTCATCTTCAGACCCTGCAGGTGGGTCTTTGGGTCGTTGTTAGTGTCTGTGTCTGCTGTGACCTACAGCCCAAGTCCTCCTGGGCCTGGGGATGTCCAGGGTCCCCAACACCACTGACTGAAAAGCTGTCCTTGTCACAGAGCGGTCCGGGCTCAGGGACAGTTTGTTTAGAAATATCTCTGAGTCCCTGAGCAGGAGAGTGACCACCAGCACACGTGTCTGTCTGCACCTACGTCTGAGTGTCCCTCGGCCACACAGAGAGGTGACGCCCTGGCAGGTCCCACTGTCACCCAGGGCCTGGGAGACACAAGCCAGAACCAGAGAAGCCGGGCACACAAGGTCACATTTCATTGGATTCTGTGTCTGTGACCCGTCCTGAACAGGGGGTCCTTCCCAGAAAGTAACTCAGGGTTGCCGGGGGCCGGGGGGGAGGGGCAAGTTGCTGGTCCCAGGGCTGATGGGAAGGAGCGGGAATTGCACCGGCCCTCGTCAGGCGGCTCCCCCGGGTCACGGGGTCTCCTCTCCTCAGACAGACCCCTTAACAACAGGACCCCCTCTCACCTGGACCGGGCGGGCCGCACACCGTGTCCGCCGTGGAGTTGCACAGCTGCAGGACCACTGTCCCTTCAGGACACCTGGGGGTCGGGGGGACACAGCTTCACTGTTCCTGCTTCCACATCTCTCCAGCCCCAGGCACCCGGGTCCGCACTGTCACCAACAGAAGGTGTCTCCGTGGGGGACTTCCCCAGCCCCCTTTGGGGAGCACTGTGTGCTGTGATCACAGACCCCACGAGGGGCCCGGGGTCACAGGAAGCCCCAGCCTCACCCCAGAACCAGCCCTGGTCCCACCAGGAGGACAGGTGACCTGTTTCCCCTCATGGACGTCCATGGCCGTGTGTGTGGGCCTGGCAGGTGGAGGGGAGGGGTCCGTCCTGCTTTAACAAAGGCTGGGGACCCAGCTGCCCCCTCCTCCCTGTTGCCAGCTGAGGGCGCACCGTCAGTGCAGCGCATTCTGGCGTCCTGGGCAGGTTCGCTCAGGCCCGGGGCAGTGACTCACTCGCTGAGGACCCCGTGTGGGTGCTCCCGGCCCGCTTGCACTGCATGGCAAGGAGGCACCTGTCCAGGCCTCTCAGTCACCGGCCTTGTGCTTCCTCCACCCCCGGGTCCCCACCTTCTTTCTGGGGAGCTCAGGGCTTATTCTTGGACCCCAAACTCCAGATCACAAAGGGAAAAATGGTAGAGACTCCTCCAGGTTCGACAGCGTTTAGGAACCGAAAGCCCGTCCAGCCTGTCCCTTTGCTGTCCTGTGACCGAATGCCACCTCGGAGAGGCCGGACATGCAAGTCCTGGACCCTCAGATACCGTCGTTCCCCTGGGGTGATGTGTCAGGCACGGGGTCGGCCACCTGGGTGACCGTGGCTGACCGAGGACACTGGTGCGATGACCCAGGACTCTGCACACAGACGGCCAGAAGTCGAGAGGACAGAATAAATGTTTCTGAGAGACCCAATGACCCGAAGGCACCTGTTCCCAGGAGGTGACGTCAGGACCCTCCAGCAAAGCAAAGGAGGGACCCCAGACAGGGGGAGGTGGTGGAGCCCAGGAGGGCAGGAGGGGAGGCCCTGCCTGGGCTGCTGGGCACAGACTTGAGCTGGGACCTCAGCTGGGGACCAGAGAGGGACACAAGCGCCAAGAGTGTAAGGAACACGAGGCTGAGGGGGAGCCCCACAGCCCTGTGACCCCACCCACAGCACCCACGCCCAGTCACCTACGTGCCACACCTCATGCAGAATTCCTTGTCGCCAGGGGCTTTGTAGAAACGGACTGGTCGGCACTGGCACCTCGTGTTGCTGGTGGCAGTGCACTTGGCCGCCTCGTCTTGGTCTGCAGTTCAGGAAAGCCTGCGTCAGTCCTGGGGGACCCGCCCTGTCCTCGTGCACAGGGGCGCCTGTGGGGGATTTGGGCTGGAGACTGTGTGGCCTGAGATGGAGCTCAGACCACCATGGCGGGGACCCTGGGCTGGTCCGAGGGTTCGTGTAACCCTGCGGGGGACACCTCTTCTGCCTGGTCCCACATCTGTGTCCTTAGGGCCAATGCCCGGATGGGGGCGCTGGTGCAGGAACAGGGTCACACGGACACAGTTTGAACCACAGTCTCAAAATGCCTCTACCAGGGAGTTTCTTTTAAAAAAACCTAGCTTGCCTGACTGTGTCTTCACCAATACCGCGTGTCCACCTTTGTGGTTGAAAAAAAATAAGTGTGTTTTTCCTGTGGGGTTGGCCACTTGTAACGCGTGTGTACGGAATCCATGCCCACAGAAACACTGAGGTTTCGGGGTCACATGCAGTGGACCCCGAAGGGGAGGTCACCGTCGTCTGACTCTGAGCGAGGGGAGAATCCGGCCTCCGCCACACCCGGGGCGTCGGGGCAGCGGGGCGCGTGGGGGGAGTCTCCACCTCGCTCTCTGCAGGTGAACCACAGGGGACGTTTTCAAAGGAAAACGGGGTGACGGTCCGTCCGAGTGTGGACTGGTGTTGGGGATCACTGCTGGTTCCCCTATGTGGGCGACACACCTTGGGTGTGTGTAGGAAGCGTGGGAGGTGGCGAGTTTTGGTGAAACACGGTGACATCTGCAGCTGACTGGGAAGTAGTTCTCACCCCCTCACACACACAAAAAACACACTTATGCACACACATGCACACAAATCCACATGTGTGCACACACACTCGTCCACACTTAACACACGCACACGTGATCAAACAGCACCAACTGTTAAATGGTCAGCGGCCTCTGTTCTACCCTGTCCCGTCCCCACCAGGGTGGAAGGGGCTGGTGACACTCAGTACCTCATCCCTGACTCCCTGAGGGGTGACGCCGACCCTGCTGCCTCTCCGTGTGCGTGTGCGTGGGATTTCCCAGTTTCCCACATGGAACTGAGCACCTTCCCGTGTGAACACGATGACTGAGAATAGACACGGGGCTGAGAATGTGGAACCGGGGTGGCTCTCTGCGTCCTGTCACTTTCCTGCTGTCACGCTACATGGGGACCGACGTGGGAGCTGACAGACGTCTCCAGCCCCGTCTCTGCGGGGCTGTGAACTCCGTACTAGGGGACTGGGATGTCCCTCCTTCACCCGAAGGCCCCGCTTTCCCCTCACGTTTCTCGGCTGCACCGTGAGCGTCCCTGTGGCCAAGACCTGAGGCCCGATGTGAAGGTCCGGCCACGGCATGGTCAGGGGCTGGCAGGTCAAGGTCAGGCAAGGTTCCCGGGGGAGACTCACCCTCCCGGCAGGTGCCACACAGCAGGCAGGACTCCAGGCCGTTGGGGAACGCCGTGAACGTGCCTGGGTCACACTTGTCCCACTGTCCCTGGGTGTGGGGGCGGCTGCAGGGTTCACGGACATGCTCCCCTGTGCAGGAGGTTGGCGCTGTGGTCAGACCCCTCCAGGTGTGTGGGACATCCCCACTGTCCGGCCTGCCCACGCCGTCCTGGGGGCAGCCCTGCCAGTGGGAACAGAGATACAGTTCTGTCCGCAGTTTCTGATCAAAGTGACCTCTGCATGTCACTCCTTCTTGGACATGAGGAAGCATAGACTGACCAGGATGCAGCTTGGCCTCCTGTCCCCGCCCTGCACCTGCCCCTCTGGCAGCTGTGCTGTGGGCTGCACAGGGACCCCGGCCCCCAACCAGCAGACACTGAGGACCCCGAGGACGGGCCTCTTCTCCAGGGTCAGGGAAGGCAGCAGGAGCACGTCCCAGCGCTCCGCCTCCCAGCCAGGGCCACCACCAGCTGCCCCACCAGATCCTGGAGCAAGACCTCTGCCTGGGGGCCCAGGCTCAGCCTCCTGCAATGCTCCCCCAAGATCTCACCCACAGGGGACATGTGCTCCGTAGAGGACGCAGGAGCACCTCACTAGGCCTGCTTGTTCCTGTCACCTTCCCTGAGGGCAGATGGGGCTTCCTTCTAGAAGGTGTCCCTGTGGGTGGGGGCGGTTCCCGTCAGCTGGAACAGAACAGGAGACCTTCCTGGACTGCCCACCTGTCCTGTGCCCTGAGCAGCGAAGGGTGGTTCCCTCAGCTCCGCCCACGTATCAGCTCTGTGAATCCCTGCATCCCCCCAAGGGAAAGGTGTTGTCCCCTGACTCGGGCCAGGTCTGCTTCCCAGACCCTCTCCCTGCAGAGCTGGGGCCCCTCCCCGCACACCCCCCGGCCCTCGGAGAATCCACCCCTGGGCCCCCGCCCGGGCATCAGAGGCCGTGAGCTTGCTGGCCCCACACGTGGGGTCAGGAAAGGGGCCTCCTCCCCGTTCCCGTCCCCTTGGCTGGGACGGGTGACAATGCCCAGGTTTCAGGAGCGAGAGCAGGTAGTGACAGTGACACCGACCCCAGCAAGGACACATCTGGGGGCCCCAGCACACAAGGGGACCGAGGGCGTCTTCATGAACCGTCGCCCCGGCCTTCCCTCCCTCCCGCTTACGCCTTCCTGTCTCAGCTGTTGCTTTTCCTTCCAACCCAGTGTCACCTTCTCCCCCTCACACACAGGACTTCCCCGCTCGTCTCTGCAGCGGCACAGTCCCTCCCTGTTGTCCAGGCCGCATCGTACCCCTGCACCCTCGCTGGCTGCACAACGGGACACCTTACCCATTTAAACCTGTGACATGCGCACACGGCCCAGCAGCACATGAAGCTGGAGCCACGTGGCACTGATGCCGCGTGAAAACACGACAAGACCCACATCTTCAGGATCAGGGGCTCCCCGTCCCCGTGTGGCAATCATACAGCGGTTCCCAAAGGCAGCAGAGGTGACGACAGGCACTCACTCGGAGCAGCGGTCCCGAGCCTTTGAGCACCAGGGCCCAGTGTCGTGGGAGAAACTTTTTCCACAGACCAGCGTGGGTCAGGGGATGGTTCCAGACGATTGAAGCACGTTACATATTTACTGTGCACTTGATTTCTGCTAGTGCTGCACGGTGACACAAATGAAGTAACTCTACAAACTCACCATAGCGCAGAACCCTGGGGGGTCCTGTGCTCCCCTCCCTGCCACTCACGGGGAGCACGCGCCCTACACCCTCCCCCGGGCAGTTCACAGCCTGGCCCCCGCTCCCACGAGGATCTACTGCGGAAGGCGACCCAACTGGCGGGAGACTTTGGTGCTCAGGCAGCACAGGGAGATACGGGGGGGCGGGGGCGGCTGGAAGTGTGGGCGGAGCTTCGCTCCCTGGCCCCCAGCTCACCTCCTGCTGTGCGGCCTGGGTGCCAACAGGCAGGGACAGCACTGGTCTGTGGTGGGGGCTGGAGACCCTGACACAGAGGACACTGAACACTGTGACCTGGAGCCCACTGAGCCGTCACTCGGGTGTCATGCGCCCCCCACCCGCCCCCAGGTGGTCTCACGATTCTAGAACGTCGGGTCCAGCTGGTGGGAAGTGAGAAGGGACCGCACAGCATTTACTCCGGGTTCCGACTCCTGCTGCGCCCACCGTGATTTGAACTCAGCCCATCCTGAAACCTGTCACGACCATCTCGGGTCTCGGGTTGGGGGCCCAACAGTCTCGCCCGCGGCTCTTCCTCCTGCCGGGGTTCCACGGGCACCAAAGCCGTACCACGGGGCAACTTCCAGGCAGTCTTCCCCAGGAATATGGAAAATATTTTCAGTCCGCCTTTCCCCTGGTTGGGGGAGGAGGATGAGATGACAGAATTGCTGTGTTTTCACCCTTAGGAATTCTAGAGCATTCTATCCTTGGTTCTCCTGGGCGATCATCCTAGGATTCTGTTCCTTTGCACAAGGAACCAGGGTGTCCGCTGGAGTCATCGAAGTGGGACCATCCCACTGTGGCTGTGGCATTTGCGTCCAGGAGTCGGGGGCCAGGAACCAGGGAGAAGGCAGGGTGCGGCCAGGGAGATTGCAAGAACCAGAGAGGGAGGACCCCCCAGGGCAGGGGAGGCCCGTGGGGCTGCAGGGAAGGGCAGTGTGTGGGCACAGGCAGCCCAGCGCTCACAGGGGAGCATCCCATCCAAGTTGGGAGGAGGGGTGGCCTGGCCGAGCCCCCCCCCCCCACTGCCTACTCTGTCCAGCCCCTGGAGGCCACTGAGGAGCCCCACTGGGGAGCCTCGGGCTGGGGAGGCCCTGGGACTTGTCAGTCGCTCACCCGCTCCTGGCGCTCATCCTCCGCAGAGGGACTGCTGAGCCAGCCGGACCCGGGCTGCGAGAATTCCCCACCCTGAGGTGCTCCGGATCCTGGTGCGCTGGTCGTCCTGGATGCTTGGGTTTCCGTCCCGACCCCAGAGATCAGAGGTTATGCATGCCCAAGATCAGCGTCCCACCCCTCCCCCACACCGTCTCACCCACCCGCAGCCGGAACAGCAGCGGCGGCTGCGGCGGGAGCAGGAGCTCACCCAAGAGTCAGAGCCCGGAGGGGGCCCAAGACCGGGGCGGGGCTGCACAGCTGGGAACCTGCAAGCCGAAAGCTGGTACCCTGGGAGGGGCGGGGGAATCTCCTCTGCGAGCTCGTTTGGACGGGTGAGGTGCTGGACAGAGCCCCCAGCTGTGTGCCGGTAGGGGGGTCACTGAATCCCTCTGAGCCTCAGGTTCTGGAAAAGCCCCGTCAGGTCCCTCGGGCCCTGGGCCCTCAGGAGATGCTGCACCTGCTGCTTGTTCGTCACTGAGGCAGACGTGTTGACAGGGACGCTGTGGCCTCTCTAACTGGCCTGGGCCCCTGCTGAGATTTAAGCCCCCCCACTCCCCCCCTCAGTGCGGGGGACTGTGGGCTGAGGATCGCTGCGGCAGTGACTAAAATCTTAAAGAAAAATAAAGACGTTGTATTTCTAAAGCTTCAAAGAATTTCCTTTTTAAAAAGATTTTATATATTTATTTTTAGAGAGAGGGGAAGGGAGGGGAAGAGAGAGAAACATCAATGTGTGGCTGCCTCTCCTGCGCCCCCAACTGGGGACCTGGCCCAAAGCCCAGGCATGTGCCCTGACTGGGAATCAAACGGGTGACCCTTTGGTTCTCAGGCTGGTGCTCAACCCACTGAGCCACACCAGCCAGGGCTAGAGAATTTTCATTTCAAGAGCAAGTTAATAGAATTAGAAGACTTGTGAGGCTAAGTCTTCAAATTGAATATTAAATTTACATCATTGAATTCCTAAAAAAGACATCGTTGAAAAGCACAATGTCAAGGCTGATTTCCCTCCAAACCACATGTCCATAGGTGCATGCAGTTACCACGTCCAACCAAACATTCACATTTACTAAAATTTCAGAGTCCTAGTACTCGTCCACCTAACACAGAAGGCCGCGGAGAATCTTGTTGCAATTTGTGTCACTTTCAAAAACGTTCCCCCGGGGTTCAGGCTGCTCGGTGCTGCTGCCGCGTCTGCCGCCGGCGGTTCCCGCACCCAGAACTGCCCCTGGCAGCTCCCAGCGCCAGCCGCCCGCGGGAGCCTTAGCAGAGCAGGCGGGGAAGGTGCTCCTGCCCCGCTCCTCCGCTGGGCCCCCTGGGGCAGCACAGCGCCTCCAGCCGGCGGGTCCCAGACACACACCCAGCTGTCTCGGGGCTGCGACCTCAGCCCTGGGACCACCCTGAGCCCCGCCGCTGTCCCTCCCTCTCCGCTCAGCGCACAAGGTCTTGTCGCCTCTGGGGAGGAACAACGGGGTGTGTGGGGGCCAGTGGGGGCTCGGCCAGGAGACGGTTCTCCCAGGATCCTCCAGGGGAAGGGACCTCTCCTTCCAGAGGGTGACCTGGAACAGCCCTGGCACAGCAGGGGGGAGCTCTACCCCTTTAATCTCCAAAATCTCCAAGGATGCCCACGCCGGCCCACAGCCTGGGAGAGGAGGGATGGCAGCTGGTTGCCCAGTGCAAACAGAGCCAGGACGTTGTCACTTTTGGGCTGCTCAAGCTGGCAGAGGCCACTGAGGAGAGCAGGGGGTCAGGCAGGGAGACGGGCAGGGAAGCAGCCAGCTCCATAGGCCCAAGTGTTGCCCAGAGAGACCTGGTTCTTGCTGATGCATGTAAAGAATGACATATCAGCAAATCTAGTAGTATGTAATCAGTTTATTAATGGCCCGTTCCCATGGAAGAGAACAGGACCAGGTAGAGTAGGGGGTGAAACGCAAAGTTTCAGGGCACAGCAGGGTGAGGAAAGCAAGAGCAGCTGAAGACCAGGGTCACAAGCCCCTGGGCAGCCTGAGGCCAGGTGGCCAGAGGCCCTGCGGCCCATGAGCCAAGAGCCCCCTGAGCCCCCGGGGCCGGGGGGAGGGAGAGACCTTTGTTCTGAGGACTTATGTAGTTGGTGGGATAGGTTACATACTGATGAACGGGTAAATGTGGCGCCAGCTTTCCTGGGGGAACGTGACTACCCAAACTTAGGGATGCATGGGGGTCTGTCTGCCCAAATCCCTATCTTGCTGCAGACCCCATTTGGTCATCCTGTTGTAAAACACATACGTAACAGGAAGCAGTTAATTAAAATTGGGGCACTTTCCAAAGTTACTTACGGGCTCTTTCTGTAAGCATCAGGGACTCCTTGCTGAAACAGGTAGTGACCAGAGGTAGGGAATTCACCAAAGTTGTTTTATGGGCTCTTTCTTCGGGCACCGGGGACCCTCTGCCACATTCAGGTCTTGGGATGAAAGCATAGTTTCAAGGCTTTCTTTCCCAGATACTGGAAATGTTACATAGAATTTCAAGGACTTTCCTTCTTTCTTGCTAATACAGTGTTTCTTGTGATGTTGGAGCACCTGGCCATAAAATCAGACCAGGCTCAGGACTGCTGAGTTAGCGTGTGAGACTTGTCTCCTTCCTCCTCCCTGCCTCGGTTTACTATTTATTCTACCTAATTGGTAAAAGGCGTTTCTTGGCAACCAGGGTGCTAACTGCTGGCCAGTGACAGTGTTGCAGTCTCAGAGTTCCTCCTATGCTTCACAAGGAGTCATCACCCAGCCGGGGTGGGGTGGGGTGGGGAAGAGGCAGGACCACCCGCCTGGGGGGCAGACATGGAGAAATCGCAGGGAGACGTGGCACCACAGTCCTGATCAAGGCGAAGGTCCCTGTGGCCTGGGTGCAGCCAGCAGACGCCCACTGAGTCTGGGGTGCCCGCTCCCTCTCCCAGCTCAGACCTGTCCCCGCAGACTGACACGCACGTTCCACAGAGTGGGCCACAGAAGCAGGCCTGGTGTGTGCCTCGGGGCAGGTGGCGGGGTGTGGTGCATGAACACACGCTTTCCAAAGCCAAGGAATCTCCTTCCAGTTGCTGGGCTTAGGGAGGGAAGGGATGGGGGGACACAGAATGGACTGGGAGGGGGCATGACGTGGTAAGGGTGGAGGCAGATGGCAGCTGCAGCCACTGTCACGGCAGCCTGGTGACTCAGTCAGACACTGGGGTGAGAATCGTGAGGAGTCGTGAGCACCCGGAGTGAGGCAAAGCCCTCTCTGTCCCTTGGGGCTGGGGGGTGGCTCTCCAGTGTCCCCAGGCCATGGCAGGGACCCCAGTGTTCCTTGTCTGCCACGAGAAGGCCCAGTGTGGTCTGGCACCCCCACACCCACCCCATGCTCCCTTCCCGGACCCCGCAGACCGCAATTCGGCCATTTCGTGTGCCTCTTCTGGAATGATCTACCCAGACCCATTTCCCAACATTTCCCGCACTTCCTTAGTGTTTCCCTGGAGGCCTCAGAACACCAGACTGGCAGCCAGGGTCACAAGGCCACGGCCTGCCCAGCCGGAGGCCCATGGCAGCTAACGGAACTGGCTCTGTCCTTCTGTGACAGGGTGCAGCCAAGGGGGGCCCAAATGGGGATCTGGAATGCGGTCCAGAACTCAGGGTGTCCAGGAAATATTAGAAAATAGTATCTATATGTAGGATGTCCTTACCCCACACGTCTGAGCTGGGGGATGACACCGTGGGGCAGGGCCATGCAGAGCTGTGTTGTACAGAGCAGCTTTGCGGCTGACCTCTGGTGTGGGCATTTAACATGTCTATAACCTTTAACCGGTTTCACGGATGTGTTAAATAATGTGGCCAGGCTCTGAGCCAGGGGGATGGAAGTGACTTCCCCCCAAGATGTAACTGGGAGGCAGCTCCCTCTGGTTACAGCGCCTGCATGAGAGCCTGGAGGAGACTGGCTCCACGCCACGGGACCACGCCTGCCCGGACTCACGATGGCAGCCCAGTACAGCCGGGAGGATCCGGGAGTGCGGGCGGGTGTCACTGATTGTGGGGAGGCGGAAATGGGGCTGCAGAGGAAGACTGGTGCTGGGACTAAAACCCAGGCTTTGGGGTGCTGCCTTTTGCCACGTGGCTTAGGAAGCAGGAGAGACTTTGCCTGGAAGAAAAGGGGTGAAAGGACTCTTGCTGCTGGGCCATGGGAAGGTGCCGCCTGCCTGGTTTGGGATTAACTGGAGATGGCGGCGAGATAAGGCTGATGGTGCCAGAACCCGGGGCTGCCTGAGCCACGGACTTCTACTTCTTCTCCTGAGATGCGGTACCCAGGACTGGGCAGAGGGACTGTGTGCGACTGTGGGGATTCTAAAGGACTTTAGTATTTGAATGAAGACATTAAGTCATAATTCTTAAGTTTGTACAACTTTGGAAAACATAATTCCTTTCCTTTTCACCAGTCTCGGGCATTGAGAGATGTCTTTCCCCTGGCGGCGGGCAGGCTGAACCCAGTGGGGGGTCCTTTCCAGAACAGTATATTGTTCACCCCCCCCCCCCCCGCCCCATTCTGTACCACTTGCACTGGTCAGCCGGTCAAGGTCCTCGATGCTGCCGACAGCTCATGGGCAACGGCTCCCCCCCCCCCCCCCCCCGCAGTGACTCCAAGGCTGGGACTGTCCCCAGGTGCTTCCCTTCACCTGACTTGTGCCCTCACACGTGTCCCTGCTTGCCATGCCCTCTTCCAACCGTGTTTTTTGACAAGGTCTGAACATGGAAAGAGGGCATTCAAGGAATCCATCTTCCTGGAAGAGAGCGTGGCATACAAAGGGGGGCGGTAATTTTTCTGGGGATTGCTTTTAATAATTTCCTTGCTAATATCAATCAGGTCTTACTTTGTACCGATTCCCATAAGAACAGAACATGAGAAGAAAGAGGCTCGAAAACAGTCAATGATTGATTTTGAGGGAAATTCTGAAGGGACAACTAGTTCTCCCTAGACTATTGAATCATGCCCAGATTGTTTTAAATAAAGTGTTTACAAACCTGAGTAAGAAATTATCCCCAATTGTTCCCATATAAGAATTCATAAATCAGTTACAATAGGTTGAATTATTGGCAGACTTTCCCACACCTGTTCCTTACCCATAGATACAAAGATCTTTCTAGAAAAGAAGAAAAAACTATATAGACCCTTACCCACAGCCCAGGGATACCCCTGGGTAGCATATTACATTATTGGCAAATTATGGTATCCCCCAAAAGGAGCTAATGGTCTCCAGAGGGTTCCAGGTCTCCCATTGCCTTATACAGGAGCATATAATGAGGGTGACATTAGAATGGTCAATTAGGATGAAGTTCAAGTGTTTTATGATAGTCTAAATTTCATGGAAAGGCTAGCTCGAAGCAGACCTCCCTGGTGTTTATTAACTAAGAAATAAAAAGAGTTTATTGCAGCTGAATTTCCTGTTTATCTCTCCTTACCTGTTTGTTTTGGAGATTAAAAGGTGGTGGGATTGTTAGATATCTGTATCTCAGGTTTATTGATTTGCATAATTTCAATGAAATTGTATAAAATAATTTCTTGACCAGAGAATAAAATCCCCTCTAATGAAATAGCCCCTGAATGTCTAAAAGTTGTTGGAGTAACAGCCCCACCTTTACCTTGAATAGGAATATATATCAAATAGAATTAGACAGGCAAAGAAGTAAGAAAAGCTGGTTAACTATTATAAATTAAGCACGTAAAAACAGTTACCAGGGAGTTAGAGTCCATGGTACATAGAGAAATATTTTAGACAGAAAAGGTAAATAGGTAAGTTAGACATCACAAAGGCCTTGTAATAAATTTCCTATAACCTCTGTTCAATGTAGCATTTCCTTTTGCCCCATGACAAATTCTGAGAATTTTAATAAACAATAAGACATTCAAACTCTGTACGTACAGCTATTTCTAATTGTCTCATTTATGGCTCTCGTGGTTATAATAATCTTTGTTTAATATAACTGAATCCATGGGAATTTTTGTATTTTTCCTGGTTACCTTTGTATTAATTTTTTTCTGCTTTACCTAATCCCAAATGTCCATCACTGCTAAAAATGAAAGTATAAAAACCTGCTTGTACTTGCAATAAACGGAACAGAGCATCACTGTCCTCTGAGGCGTGCTGTCGTCTGTCTCCCATTGCCGACGCCTTCCCCACCTTTCAGGAAACCCTGGACCTAGCTGCGGCTGGACCGTGGCACCTGCTGAAGGACCCCTCACCTTCCCAGCCTGGCGTGGTCTCAGCTCTCCTGACAGCACAAAGAGGGGCCCTGGGTCCCGCCACTGCAGGGAGCGCAGCTCCGGCAGCCGTCGGAGTTAGCAACGCACACCCGTCCCTGGGTCCTGCAGAGAGGACCCGGCCAGCGACACCCTGGCTTCGGCTCTGCCAGAGCCACGCAGGCTCCCACCCACAGAGACGCAGGGTGACAGTCATGCGCTGTGTCAGGTCAGGAAGCGAGCGGTGGGTCATCACAGCGGCAAAGCAACACCAGCGCGGCGAGGGCTCCGTGAGAACGCCGCAGGGAGGCAAACGGAGACCCGGGGGGGTAAGCCGTGCGGCCTTGAATGCAGACGCAGCTCCACGGAAGGGTGACCGTTACTGACACCCCCGGCGGGATGGGTACCGGGGGCACACCGGGAACAGTCACCGTGGCGATGATGAGGAAGAGCGGCCTTTCCCCAGGATGCACAGGGAACAGGAACCTCGGGAGCCTCAGTGGCGGTCAGCGGTGGGTGTGCCTCTGCCGGACGTGGATTCTACTGTGTCACAAAAATTCCAGCGACCTCCATCTGCGTCTTTCACGCAACACTCCTGCTTCGCTAGGACCTGGAGGGGTGAAGGGGGAAGGCTGGGTCTGCTCTGTGCTCCCAGGTCACAGGGTGCGGTACAAAGTGGCCGCTGGTCCCTTCTCGGCCCCGGGTGATGTGGTCACCGGGAATTCATCCCCTGGGTCACGGCGGCCTGCAGAGCCAGTGCAGCGGTGGGCCGTGGCTCTGACAGTCGACCCTGAAGGATCCCAGTGGGGGTGGCCTTCAGTCACCTGCAGTGCCCTTTACCCTTGGTGCCCTGGGAAGGGACCCTCAGGGCTGCCCGTGACCCTGCCCAACGGGAACCGTCGGCAGCCAAGGGGCAGACAAGAGGGGAGTGAGGGACGGGGGTCGGACATCTCCCTGTAGCGCTGAATTCCGTGTGCGTTACCTATGACACTTAACGTGGGCCTGCCTCAGTTTCCCACTTTCAGAATCGGGCTACGTCCCAGGGTGGCTGTGAAGGTGAGTGAGTGAGGTTCCCCTTGGGCGGCCAGCAGCTGTGGGGGCTGTGGGGAGCCGGCCGAGCCGGCTCAGGAAGGCTGATTGGGTCTGCACCCCGGGGCCCTCCTCTCCCAGGGAAAGACCGAGTGCGTGTTGGTGAAGCCCCCACTGAGTGTTTGTGGTGCGTGTTTTCTCGCTGCCTTGCTGTGCTGTGCAGGAGGCCGCCCTCGGCTGCAGGCAGGGCAGCGAGAAGCAGAGACGTTTCTTCAGCCTGAGGCCCCCATTCCCACCTGCTGAGCCCGGAGCTGCCGGGGTCTCCAGGGCGGGGCCAGGCCCTGGCTGAGGCACCGGGGAAGTAACCCCCGTTGCAGACGCACGAGGGAGTGGGCCCCCGCGTCCAAGTCTTTTCAAACAGGCCTCAGAGGCCCGGGAAGGGGGTGCGGGAGGTGCAGACGTGTGATGCACGGACGGCCTGCAGAAGGGACCTCCGGCACCCGAAGTCCAGTAAACCCCCACCCTCTCGGGGGGTTCACATTTGTCAGTGCGGTCTGTGGGCCCATGAGAGCCCGGTGGTCACTCCCAGGATACCGCCCCACTGCCCAGAACCCACTCTCAGGGGCCGTCGTCACCGAGCATGTCCTCTCCACGTGCCCCCTGCACACCCCGAGGGGACAGTGCCCATGAGCCGGGCCTCCTCCAGGCAGCGCCCTCCCAGTGTGGGGACCTGGGAGAGCTCGGTCCCTGGGTCTCGGTGGCCCCGGGGAGCAGGTGTGGTGGGGAATGTCACAGGCTGCACTGTGTCCCCCAAGATGTGAGCGTCCTAAGCCCAACAAGCAGCAGTGGGGCCTTATCTGGGAACTGGGTCGCTGGAGTGTGACCTGTAGAGATGAGGCCCTAACGCAACAAGACTGGTGTCCTCTTTTAGGGACATAGACACACACACAGGGACAACGCCATGGGAACTTGAACATCCGCCCCCAGCACAGGGAGACAGGAACATTCTGTCCTTTAAGGAGAGGCCTGTGGGGCTGTGTCTCCGTCACCGGGACACTGAGACAGGAAGTTAGGGGACGCAGGGCACCACTGTGCAAACCCTCCCCGCACACGGCACCTGCACCACACACAGACGTCCCTGCTGTCACACCCACCCAGACGCCCCTCACCTGCTCCAGGGCGGGGAGGAGGGCTGCCACCCAGTCTGCACCGGGTACCTGGAGGTACCTGGGTCTGTAGTGCCTGCTCCCGGCTGACCAACTCCTGCAACTCGACACTGTCCTCAGAATCCTCACAGGATGGCTCGGATAAGCGCTGGTGTTCTGGCAGCAGCCGTGTGCTGTCCGCGCAAGCAGCTGGCAGGCTGTGCTCCATGTCCCTGGGCAGCAGACTCACCCTGGGCTGGGTGCCTCCCTGTGACTGAAGCAGAAAGCTGAGACTTTTGGTGGCAGGGGCCTGCAGCCAGCCCTCCCCAACCACTTCTGGGGGAGATGCCACTTCGTCTGCCAGCTCAGATGGGGCCGTGCGGTAGCAGAAAAAAGTACTTTGTTGGGTCAGGTGCAGCCTTGGCCCCCAACACCACCGGGTCATCCCACATGGGGGGCTGTAGTTGAACCCAGCAAGACAGGTCTGCATCCAGACCCCTGGGACCTGGGAATGTGGCCTGGTTGGACACGGGGTGTTTGCAGACGAGGGAGCCGTACTGGACGAGAGTGGGCCCTATGTCCAGTGCCCACTGAGGGTCATCAGGAGACAGACCCACGGGGAAGAGGCCGGGTGAGGACAGAGGCCAGTGCTGACTGATGGGCGCTTATATCACGGAGCACCCAGGACAGCTGGCCACCCGTAGACGAGGTAAACGCAAGGGCTGGTGGGATGCCACCCCATTGCCTCGGAGGAAGCCAGCTTGCCCCTCCTGCAACTAACACCTGGGTCAGACTTGTGGCCTCCACATCCGGGACATGGTCAGTTCTGTGTCTTTCAGCCCCAAGCTGGGGAGGACGTTTTGCAGCCCCGGGAAGCCGTACAAGCCCCGTGTCCTCTGCGCCCCCCTGTGCACCCCGAGGTCTAGGCCAGCAGAGTGGGGTCTTCCCCAGCACGGCCGCTCCAGGCTCTAGTGGGGGGAGTGGACACCGCCCGAAAGGCTGAGCTGCGCGCGCTGGGGACGCGCAGGGACGGGGATGGGGGCTTACCGAGCTGGTCCTGCAGCATCTCTGGACATAAACAGAAAAAGGAGGTCCCCTCCAGGGGACGCAGAGGAGGATGCGGGGGTGGGCGTGGGTGGGGCAGGGAGGAGGCGATCAAATGCAGCTGGGCCTCACCTTAGGCGCTTCGCTGCCAGTGCCGCTGCAGCTCTGCCCGCGCTGCTTCTCTCTCAGCTCGTGCTCTCTCCCCCTCTCCTGGAATGCGGCCTGGATCCTCTTCCACCGTCGCCACAGGAAGCAGATCACACACAACAGGAGCACGGCATGAAGCACCAGGGTGAGGGGGAGCAACACCACCCAAGGCTGTGTGTCCCTGAAGAAGGCACCTGCAAAGAGATGGCGTCAGCCCCTGACATGATCCTCCTGTCCTCAGAGCGCCCAGACTCACTATCACACAGTGAGGACGGATTTCCTGAAACCTCTCTGCTCCCACGGGATCAGATCGAGCACGAGGACGCACACAGTGTCACTGACATCCCCGCTACACCCCGCCTCCCACTATCTGCCCCCTCTCAGTCAGGAGAGTCCGGTGGCAAAGAACAGGCTGTGGGGCTGGGGGTCCTAGGTACCAGTCCAGGTCTCCTGCCCGACCTGCATTGTGACCTTGAACTAATGACGTAACCATCTGTTGCTGTGTCCTGATCAGTGAGAGCATGAAGTTAGTGCTTATGCAGTGCCTGACGCAGGGTAAGTGCCATGCAAGTTTCATTAAGTTTTGAAAACGGAATAGTTTATTTCATCTTGTTTATAGTGGAAACAGCCCCTATACGGCTGCTGTGGACGGTGTCTGTCCCGTCCTGCGTCTCGGTGACCTGCCTGCTCCAGCACAGCGAGCAGGCCCGTGTCTCTCCTGCAGGGCAGCACCCACTGCACACTGGTTCCCCCCTGGTGGGCACCCCCAGGCTCTGCCCTTTGTCCCGGGGATCACTGGTTTAAAAGTAACTGGTCACAGGTGTCACATCCCACCGCCGCAGGCTGGCCGTGGGGTGGTCCCCAGAAGTGGGTTTGGCATCAGTCAGTGAGCCGTTCGGATGCAGACGGCCCTGCGCCCCCACAGCACTGGTGCCACCCACACCAACACCATCCAACACCAGGAGCACAGACGGCTACGGGACTGTCTCCCCACAGCCCGCCACCAGAGGGCGCCCACCACCTCGTTTGTCCTGCTGCTGCCAAATTCCCAGGTGGAAATAGTTCCATCAGATTTGGCATCTTCCTGGGAGTTTTACCTTCCTGGGAACTGATGATTCCCGTTTTTGCTCTGTTGTCCACGGTGTTCCTTTCTATCGTAAGGACATTAGCCTTTCACTGAGATTTGGGGTGTATGTATTTCCCCCTCCTGGTGTGTTTGCTGACCTTTCCCATCTGCCCCCATGTCCCACTGCCTGACAGCATGTGTGGCAGGCAGGAAGTGCTCAGAAGGTGTCTGTGACATGAACCACTTCAGGGGCAGGGCCCCAGGTCCCTGCTGTGTGCCCTCATGTCCCGCAGGGACCCAGGTCAGGACCAGAGCACTGGCCCTGCCCGAGGGGCACCGAGGAGCCCGAGGCAGGGGGCAGGGCACTCACCTGGGATGGAAAGCCTGGCTGACCTCTCCTGGCCCAGCAGGGGGTTTCTGATGACACAGGAGACCCCCTCCCCAGAGCCGCCTTCCAGGATCACAGAGGCTGAGGCTGCATAAAAGCCCTGGCGGTCTGCAGCCGCAGATGCTGCCTCCGAGGGCAAGCTCTGTCCCCTGGCATCTCTCCACTGGATCTGGGGCTGCGGGTGCCAGCCGGCAGACGTGCAGTTCACACGGATCCCTCCAGCCTCGGAGCCCGTCATGTCAATGTGGGGATCAGAGCCCAGCGCTGGGGAGGAAAAGTGAGCTGAATCGTGGGGATCCCCCTGTACTGGTGGGGTCTCCTCATCAGGGAGGGGCACTCACACTGAGGAGCCCAGCAGGGACTCACCAGGAGCTGCTCCCAGCCTGTGCTGTGCAGCAGAGACTGATCCCCGATGGGGCCACTGCCTGACCCTGGCTGGACCCTCGTGCTGGATCCAGGGGGCTCTGGGCCAGAGCAGAGGCTGCTTCCCCCAAGTGCCCTTAGAGACTGCCGCAGCCTCCCCTCCCCCCTGCCCCAGACAGGCTGGTCCCTGGCAGAGCCCCTCACCCCTCCCTGGGCAAGCATGGAGGTGGTGCCCCTTAGCCTAAGTGGGTCCCACCCCACTGCCCCTCTCAACGCTGCCTGTCCTGTGGGGGCCCTGCCCTCCTGTGAGCAAGAGACACACACAGTGTCCGGTGGCCACCCGAGCAGTGAGTCATACACCAGGCCCCTCGGGAGGCTGCTGCTGCCCTCACTGCCAGGCTGCCCGGCTCTCCCTCCAGGGTCTCTCTCCCCCCGGAAGTGTCCACAGCGAGGCTGTGCAGAGGGGAACCTGTCCCACGGAAGACAGCAGACCCGGGGCCAGGAAGCGGGGAGCTACTGCCACCTGTCCCCACGACCCTGACCACATGGAGGGAGCAGCAGCCCTCTGAGGACCTGAACACAGAGAGTCCTACAGGGGGGGCTCCGTCGGGGGAGCTGGGGTCTCCAGGAAGGGACAGCAGGCTGAGGAGGGACCGTACGGGGACAAGGCCAGGGGGCCGCATGGTCCCTGCTCCACCAGCCCCCACGCACTGGAAGCCACAGGGCAGGGCTGTGTCCACAGAACTCAAACTCCAGCTCTGATGTCCTGACACGAGCGCTTTCATGAGGCAGCACCTCAGACAAGGTGTTTCCTCACTGGGGTGGGTCAGGGCCACGTCAAGGCCACTCAAGAGTGGGGTGACAGCACAGAGGAAACAGGAACCGTGTGTAGTGACCCACCTCCCTGTGCCGGCTGTGAGTGACCAGTGACACCCCAGACCATACTGACCACGTCCCGCCCAGAGCCCAGCGCTACTTCCACACCGCCCCGAACCACACCGAGTCCTCCCTGACGCCCCCTCTCTGAGACACCCCGGTGTCCCCGTCCCCCGTCCCCAGGAGAGCGTCCCCCCTGCCTGCAGTGATCACGTCACAACCTGTTCAACTGCAGCTGTGTTCCCGGGGGTTTGGTGGGGGACGTGGGCCCCACAGGTGTTAGCCCTGCAGGTCACAGCCCTGGACCAACCACAGTGGGCCCCTGGGGGGTCTCATGTCCACGGTCTGGATCACACTGGACCCAAACACCCATGTGCCACCCACTGGGGGGAGGTGTCCCCTCCCTCCTGTCCCTGACCTCCACTTCCCTCTGAGACTGGTAGGCGGCATAGGGGACTCTGTACTGAGTGCAGGAGAATGTCACCCTGGGGGACCCCTGGGTGTGTCACGGGCCTCAGAGGAACAGATGTGGAGGTGGGGGTGGATGCTGGTGAGCAGCCCACGTGCTCTGGGGTAGGTCTGCAGCCTCTGCCGCCACCCAGGGAAAAAAGCCTGGAGCAAGGCTGAGCCTCACCTGCCACCTGTAGCTCCACCTGGGCTTTTGCATAGAAGTCTCCATCTTGGAAATAACACTGGTAGATTCCGCTGTCAGAGACGCTGACGTTGCGAATCCGGAGAGCGGCCTTCCCTGCAGTGACGTCCTCTCTTATAATCGAAGTTCTCCCTCGAAACTCCTCTGCCGGCGTGTCCTCCTGCCCATGTGCGTACACATGCACTACCTGCCTAGGGCTGCGTCGCACCCACATCAGCTCCATGTTCTCAGCGCTCATGTTCGGGGACAGGTGACAGGGCAGGTCTGCGTCTTCACCCACCATGGCCAGGATGGGCTCGGGGGGTCCGACCACAGCAAACTCAGCTGGTCATTAGAAGGGGGGGCTCCATCAGACTGAGCAGGGCCAGACACCCAGGGGGTGACCGAGGCAGGGAGGGCGAGGTGACAGACACCTAGACGGGAACTCAGTCCTCACACAGGAGCGGTGTGGACGGGCCTTGCAGGGGTGGGCGGAGTCCCGGGTTCTGACTGGGCCCGAAGGGAAAGGATTCACACACACAGATGCACAGCCCGGTCCTACCTGAGCAGAGGCTGAGCAGCTGGATCACGGCGAGGCACACAGGGAGGGCAGGCAGCCGGGGCACCAGGCACCTCCCCATCCTCACCAGCTGTGCAGAGAGAGAGGCCAGCAGGGGCTGGGCACCAGGGACCACCTGGAAGGAGGAGGAGGGTTCCACGTGGAGAGGCTGCCTGCCCAGGGCCGACCCGGACACCACCGCCATCACTGGGGACCTGAGAGCCTCCTCTGCAAATGTCCCTGGGGGTCTCTTCACCTTGGATCCCTCCATGGAAATCAGCCATGAAACGTGGGGCGGTAATGCAGGTACCTTATCCCTCCCCAGCAGGGAGCACTGGGCTCTCCTGTGGGAACCTGCTCAGAAGCCCCCCACTTGCCCACACTTCCCTTCCCCAGCCAGGTGCCCACCCCCAGACCACCCTCTGAGGAAGGCAGGCCCCTCTGCTCTGAGTCTCCATTGCACTGCTGCCCCCTGCAGGCCGCATTCCGTACAGCAGCCAGCACGACCTGCCCCCTCACCTCCCTCCTGCTCAGCCCCTCCCACGGGGTCCCCTGTCACCCAGGGCAAAAGCCCAGGGCCTTGGCACCCTGTGCTTTAAATTACCTGAATGGTCTAAGTCTAAAAGTTTCCAGAGTGGGGAACACATTTCCACTTATTTGGGAGGATATTTATTGTTCCTCATTCCTATCACAGACCATGTTAAAATATAAAGCATGAAGAAATGAAATTTAAATAACTTAGAATGGTAATTACATCCTGTGTCTCATGTGAATGTGAACTCCTGTGGATGCATTTGGCCACAGGTACTCAAGGGGCGACCCAAAAAGAGAATTTATTTATAAAAATTGAGTTTTTATTCTCACACCTTTACCCTTCTGTCACCCTCACATGCTCCCCCCTGGATGCGGGACACCCGTGGGGACGTCCCTCCACCGCCCTGAACACTCTCTGGACTCGGCGGCTCTGACGCCTCTCAGAGATTCTGCCGTTTTGTTTCACGTCTTACACGTCAGGACATTTCCCTTTCTGGACTCTTTTCCTGTGGGAAAGAAAAACATTCGCTCTGGGTGAGATCGGGGGAATGGGGGGGGTGGGGAACGCAGGTTTGGTGAAAAACTGCTGAACAGTCTGCAGGTGTGGGCAGGTGGGCTGGTAAATCACCCATCTGGAAATGGACCAGTGCTCTGGGAGAGTCGTCAAAAAAAATTCACTGAAGCCGAATGCAGCCTCTCACAACAACGCCAGCTTGTAACTGATGCAGATGGGCTCCTAGAACTCTTGCCCTAGAGGGGGGAGTCTGGACTATGAGGGACACGCCCTCCAGAAGGTAGTTCCTGTGTTTTGTTTTGGTTTTTTTTCGTTTTTGGTTCTGCCCCTCCAGGTATACCAAATGTCCTGAAAAAGTTTTATCCTCAGCCCCACAGATTACACTGGCAGGAATTGCTTTTAAAGAGAAACTGGCATTAACACAAAAATTCACATTTAATGCTGTTCACCTACAATACTAAAATCTACAAGAGCACAGTGTATAAATTGCATCCAATTTTGTTATAATTATTTTTAAAAGATTTATTTATTTCTTTTTAGAGAGGGAAGGGAGGGAGGAAGAGAGAGAGAAACATCAATGTGCAGTTGCTGGGGGCCGTGGCCTGCAATCCAGGAATATGCCATGGCTGGGAATCGAACCTGCGACACTTGCGTTCCCAGTCTATGCTCAATCCACTGAGCTACGCCAGCCAGGGCTTTGTTATAATTATTAGTAAAAATGTGTTATTAAAAACATAATTCCTTCCCTGGCTGGTATGGCTCAGTGGACCGAGCGCCGGACTGGGAAGGAAACGTTCGCTGGTTCAATTCCTGGTCAGGGCACGTGCCTGAGCTGTGGGCCAGGTCCTCAGTAGGAGGCACAGAAGAGGCAACCACATACTCATGTGTCTGTACCTCTCTTTCTCCCTCCCTTCCACTCTCTCTAAAAATAAATAAAATCTTTAAAAAAACTAATTCCTAGGTACACAGACACACAACACGCAACGGTGAGAGGCGGAAAGCTCCCTCTCTCCGATCAGGAGGAAGACAGATGCCCACCCTCACCACCTCCCCGCACCAGAGTACTGGGAGTCCGAGCAACAGCGGTCACTCGAGACAGAGACAAACAGCAAGGAAATCAGAGGGAGAAGGAGCCTTCGCACTGCTCGTAGACGGCAAGGCGAGGTACGTAGGACCGTTTGAGGACCCACCAAATCCCGTGAGAACGTGGAAATGAAGGCAGTGAGGTCGCAGGATACAACGTGGACACCGGGTGCACTTCCGTGCAGCAGTGACGGGTGACCAGAGGGAGGTGTCGTCAGCCCCTCCTGCGGTTGCGTCCGAAAGCAGAAAACACCCGGGAAGAAGGTCAACCAGAGAGCGGACAGCCTGCGCCCTGACGGCTGGAGGAACTGAGAAAGGAGACGAAGAGGGGACACTCGATGGGGGACATACTGAGCTCAGGGTCGGCAGGAGCAACACGGTCACACCGTCCTCGCTGCCTAAAACCAAGCCCAGACTCAGGCTGTCCTTGTTGAAACACCGATGGCCTTCCTGTCAGAAGGACAACAAGGAAGCGTGAAATATATTTATTTTAAACCCCTTGCGGTTTATTCCTCACTGAGGCAGACACATCAGCGAGGGAGTCTGCCGCCTTTCTACCTGGCCTGACCCCTGCTCGGATTTAAGTCCCCCACCCAGTGCAGGGGACTGTAGGCGGAGGGTTGCTGCCCGGGTGGGAGTGCGGGGTGGGAAGGTGGCAGAACCTGAGCCTCTTCGCAGACTGTGAAGCACCCAGAGGTGGGAGGTGAACCCATGTGCGTCCTGTCTCGCCAACGGCTCTGCATCCCGGGGACCTCAGGGGGACCTTTCACCACAGATGAGTGTCATCCTCACAGACATGCATCATGTCCGACCTGTCACCCTCCTCACCTGTGACACCCACACTTGGGGTGATTCCTAGGAGGAAGGTGGTTGCAGGGCGGGCTGTAGAAACCAAAGCACCCCCACACCTCACTGCGCCCACTCACCCTCGTGGCACTCGGTACCCGGCAGGCACGCGGTCTCCCGGTTGCGGTGGGCAGTGAAGGAGCCGGTTTGCAGGGGCTGCACTCAGTGACACGGTCCAGGTCTTAGTCTCTGCTGACGTAGGACCCTGTGAAGGGGGGCGCACAGATGTGATGGTGGGGCCCAGGGCACCCACCCCACCTGGTCCCTGAGGCGTCTTCCTGAGATGCCACAGCACCTGGCAGCCTGTCCCCAGCACAGCACCAACCCTCAGCTCCTGTCTCCTTGGAACCTTCTGGACTGATTGCCGGCTCCCTGTGTCCCAGGGACTGGAGACCCGACTCACCCTCGGCTCTTCCCTAGATCTTGAAGCTCCAGGAAGAGGGGTGAAGGTGCACCCAGGAGCCTGTGCCACCCCTCCCCCTGGGGCCGCTCTGCAGCTTCCGTGTCAGGTCACAGGGCAGCCCAGCAGTCTGCCCGGATCCACCGTTGATTATTAGTAAAAAACAAAACAAAACAGACAAACAAACAAAAAAAACCCCCCGGCTTCTAAGAGGAAATCCGCACCCCTCCCAGAAGGAGTGGCTTCGGTTTCAGCAGGTTTGTCAAGGGGCCCTCAAGCGAGTTTCTGGTCCCTCCTCTCCGAGCTCTTACAGGGGTCACGTCCTGTGCTGGGAGCCACTGCTCCTCCAACCCCAAACCCTGTCTGTACGCCCTCGGGTTGCAGCCACCCTACTACCCACCCCCACCCGCGTCTGGTCCGAAAGGGGAATAGTGTTGTGTTCCCTCACCCTTTCGGGACAGTCAGGGCTCCGCCCGCCAGGCTCCAGGGAGACCCGGGCAGAACGTGGACAGTCTCCAGTCCCCCCAGAAAACCGTGGACACCTCAGGTTCCCCTCGGCAGCGAGACCTGCACCGGGCGCGCACCCCGCGGGCGGTCCCCGTCCGGGCGTGTTAGGAACCGGACCACCAGTGAGCTCGGGCTTGTGTTCCCCACGCCCTCCCCCGCCTCTCCCGCGGGGAATCTGGGGTCCCGCAGGACTGGGAATCGGGGCCGCCCCTGAGCTGGGAGAATTCCCATCACGAGCCGCTCGGACCCCGGTGCTCGGGGGCGGGGGGCAGAAGGGAAGGCGGCAGGACTCCCCACCCCGGCCCCAGCCCCGCTCAGAGCTCGCACGTTGCCCCCCTTGTGGTCCAGCCCCCGGCGACACCCGCCCCGCTGTCGGGGTCTGCCCTGCCCCAGCGCCCCGCTCCCACCCGCGCCCGCGCCGGGACGAGGAGCGGCGGCAAAGTCCGGAGAGGGGAGCGCAGAGACCTGAGCGAGCGCCGCTCCGGAGCAGCCAGAGACGCGGGTGTCCGGGTCGTAGTTTCACTTAAGCGGCAGCGCGCATGGGCAGGGCCCGAAAAGGGCGGCGGGAACAGCGGCCGGGTCTCGCGTGAATCCGCAGCACAAGGGCGCCTTCAGTGCGACCCCGCCCCAGTGGAGGACGCCATCGCCGCATGTCTTCTGCTGGGGCTGCTTTCTCGAGCGCGCAGGCTCCCTGTGAGTCCCCTGGAGCCGCGCGGGGAGAAGGAAATGCTGAAACAGCCTCACCGTTCAGATGGCCGAGGGGCCGATCCTCCCTGAGCGCAGGGGCCTGGGGCTCAGCAGAGAAGCACCGGGGTGGCTGCCGGGCTGTTCCCCTGGGGGAGGGGGGGGGGCTCCGGGTGGGGGAGGGGCCGCAGCGGGGAGAACCGGGAAGACCCCCCACTGCCCGGCCCCGACCTCCCGCAGCGCCCGGACCGCCCCAGCCCGGGCTGTCACTCCCTCTCCTCCAGGGGCCCGCAGCCTCTCTGTAAACTGCCCCCACCTGTCTGCAGACTACACCTCAGCCTCCGTGAAACCTGCCCCTCAGGCTCCCTGAAAACTGCCCCTCAGGCTCCCTGAAACCTGCCCCAAAGCTCTCTGAGGTCTGGCGGTCGCTGCCGGAAGCGGTGGAAACCTCCCCAGGGACTTTGTGTGGGACGGGTCGTGGCTGTGATGAGTCACCCTGACTTGTGTTCAACTTGTTCACAAGTCTGTTCCAGCCCTGGGAGAGCACTCGCACTGCGCTGACAGTTGCCCCCGCCGCTCCGACCCTGCGCCGTGCGGCCGACGTCCGCTCTCCCGCTGCCGCAGCCGCTGCTGCTCCGGGCGCAGGTGGGTCGGCGGGGCCGTGCAGGGCGACCCCCGACAGCGGCGGGGGCCTCGGGAGGGCTCGGACCCTGGGGGTCTGGGGGGGGGGAGGGGAGCCGAGGCGTTGGCGCCGGGCCCCGCGGTCCCAGCGGCGGAGGCCGCCACCCTGCCGCTCGCCGAGCGCAGCGGCGTCCCCTCCGCGGTCCCCGCGCCACCCGGGCCGGGGCTCCCTCCGCGGGGAGGCTCCCCCGGGGCCGCCGGGCTGGGCAGAGCGGGCAGCGGGGCGCACGGCCAGGCGGCTGGTCCTGAGCGTGGACGCGATGCTCGCGGCGGCCCCGCCAGCCGCGCGGGGACGGACCCTGGTGATGAAGCCTTTGCAGGTTGCGGGCGGTGGGGGGGGGGGGGCGGTTACAGCTTCAGGGGAATGACTGATCCCCGGCGAACTGCACGGTTGACCCGGAACCGCTGGCCCTGGCTGGGTGGCCCCGGCGTCAGAGCGCCCCGTGCATCGCATCCTTCGGACTGCATCTCGGCCGGGGCCCAGGCAGGATCGCACCGGGGGAGAGGCATCGGTGGGCGGAGCAGCGGAGGGAGGTCTCCCCCCTCCCCCTCCCCACTCGCCCTCCCCCACGTAAACCCGCGGTGTGCGGAGAAGCTCAGGGTGTAAATAGAGAAAAGAAACTAGCACGGGATTTCAGAGAAGACGGTGAGTGAGACGCGCAGGCGGAAGCGGGAGGGAAGGTCCGGAGGCTTCTGTACATGCAGGAGCCCTCGGCCCCCCAGTTGTGTCCTTGCTGGGGTTGATGTCACTGTCCCTACCTCCTCTCGCTCCTGAAATCTGGGCATTGTCACCCGTCCCAGCCCAGGGGACGGGAGGGGGAGGAGGCCCCTATCCCGACCCCACGTGTGGAGCCAGTGGCCTTACAGCCTCCGATGGGCGGGCGGGGGCCCAGGGGTGGATTCTCCAAGGGCCGGGGCGTGTGCAGGGAGGGGCCGCAGCTCTGCAGGGAGAGGGTCTGGAAAGCAGACCTGGCCCGAGTCGGGGGGTACAGCTCCTGCCTCTTGTAAGTGAGGCAGGGATTCACTGAGCTCAGCGGTAAGGGAACCCCCCTCCGCTGCATGGGGCACAGGATGGGTGGGCAGTCCGGGAACCTCTCCTGTTGTTCCAGCTGACGGGGACCGCCACCACCCACCGGACTTCCCAGCAGAGCCCGGCGCACCCCGGCCCCACTGACAGCTGCGGGTCCCTCGAGTACTGGTCCCCAGGCCACTGCTGCCTGCTCTGCCCCACGGGTGAGTCCGGGACGGGTCTGCCTGGAGGGACCGCAGAGTCCACGTGTGTCGGGCCGTGGGGAGGGGCCCTCTCCTGACAGTGAGGGGGGAGGCGGGTTAGCAGCACCCATGAGGTGGGACGTGGCCCCAGGGGACACCTTGTAGAAGGAAGCCCCGTCTGCCCTCAGCCAGGGTGGCAGGAACCTGCTGGCCCAGTGAGGTGCTCCTGGGTCCTGAAGGGCACACCCCTGTGGGTGGGAACCGGGCAGAGCTCCTCCCAGAGGCTAAGCCTGGGCCCTGGCTGGGTGGCAGAGCGCTGGGACACGCTTTCGCTGACAACAGGCGTGACCTGCAGGTCCTTAGTGTCTGCCGGTTGGGGGCCGGGGTCCCTGTGCAGCCCACAGCACAGCTGCCAGAGGGGCGGGTGCAGGGCAGGGACAGGAGGCCGAGGTGGGATCCCGGGAGGTCTGTGTTTCCTCATGTCCAAGAAGGAGTGACGTCCAGAGGTCACCTTGCTCCGACACTGCAGACAGAAGTGTTTCCCTGTTCCCACTGGCGGGGCCGCCCCCAGGACGGGTGGGCAGGCTGCACTGCAGGGACGACCCTTGAGCCTGGAGGGGTCTGACCACAGCGCCCACCTCCTGCACAGGGGAGCATGTCCATGAACTCTACAGCCACCCCCAAACCCGGGGACAGTGCGACAAGTGTGACCCAGGAACGGTCATGGAGTTCCCCAATGGCCTGGTCCCTTCTGCGAGGGCAGCCTGGGCGCCCAGGGCCTCCTGCAGACCCTGGCCCTGCTTGCCAGCTGGGACCCTCACAGCGCATAGCACACGCCACGCCTGCCTTCCAGGGACGAGGCCAAGTCTCCCTCCGTGATTTTCTCTTTTCAGCCACAAACAGGATCTACTTTGGATTCGGGCAGGAGGTTCCCGAATCTAGCTGGAGGACGTTCATGAGGTTCGCCGGAACTGGAGGAGAACGACCTTGTCATCTGTGAGCACGAGGACCCGGGGACCCTGGCGGAGCAGCACCACAGGATGCTGCTGCGCTGGCAGAGCGAGCTGGGGTGCCCCACGTCCCCCTGCGGGCTCGTGGCGGCCCTCCGTGAGATGCGGCTGCGGGAGCGTCTGGACAATGTCACCAACGAGCTGGTGCGGAAGGTATCTTAGGTCGTGAGGACACAGAGCCCCGAACTGGAGTCAGCTCTTTCGACGACTGTGACTTAGCGGCATATTGGGTGCTGGCCTTCCCCAGGTCCCTTCCCGTGGGTGCCTTCACAGATCCCAGATGGGAGGGAGCCCCTTCCGTGTCCAAGGAGCTTCTTCAGGAAACTTCCGATGGGGAGGTCCATGCGGCCAGGGGGCTCTCTGCCAGCGCTGCGGAGGTCCAGGATGCTGCCTGTGGCCAGTGTGGCCAACACGCTGCTCCTCAGGGGACTCCGGGGGCCCTGAGCTGCTTGGAAAGGGACCCAGTGGCTGTGCTCAGTGTGCCCACGAGCCGTGGCCGCCTCCAGAAACAGGCCAGGAGGTCTGGCTGGTCACATGTGTGACCCCAGCAGCTCACTCCTTGGTTTCCCAGGCACTGTGATGTCCCCCAGCTTCCACTTGGGAGTGCCATACCAGAGTGACACTTATAAGTCAGTCCATGACAGACAAGCCAGCGGCCACTCAGCTGTCACTAGGTTAGCTGGGGTGGGGCATGGGGACAGTTACTGTCACATGCCAGCTATGGAGGCCGTTGTACAGTTCTTTACACGTTTAAGCATAGGTGCTTTTACAGTTTTATTTATGTGTTAAAATTTCTCTAACATAGTGTTTTCATGTTTGTAAAATTTTTTTCACCCAGTAAAATTTATATTCTAAATGGTGTTGCCTCTCATTCCTGTTGGGTGGAGAATTTTGGGTGTGTTGTCCTGGGAAGGTGACATGGTGCACAGAGAGTCAGGGGAGCCGAGGGTGTGGCTTGTGGGTGCAGGGCCCCGAATCGGGGACCAGAGGCTGGAGTGGCCTCTTGTCCGGGTTGTGGTGTCCCCGGGGCCTCTGTCCCTGGGAATGGCAGCACCGTCCGTCCAGCGCTCCCCTGAGAACGCGCCCGCCCTTCCCCTCCTCACTCACCCCGAACAGCACCCTTCCTTGGAGGTGCTCACCCGGGGCCCCGCACTCCCGTGGGGCGCTGAACACCTTCGGCTCCCACGCAGTCCCTCAGCGAAGTCCACGCCACTCCAGCCAGCCCGTTCCATCCAGACCCTTGGGCGTCATCCCCACAGGCATCTCCTCCCGAGTCCCCCTAACCCCAGGGTCTGAGGGTCCCCTGTCCCTCCCAGACCTGTGTACCCAGCTCCCTAGGCCCCCCCTCCCTCCACACTGCTGCCCGTCACTGATTCAGCTCTGTCCACTCCGGCTCCCTTCTGGCCTCCCTGAGTCCAGTCTCCTCCACTAGCAGCTGGACTGGGGGTGGGAGCACAGATCTGGCCTCCACCCTCCCCGCCACCCACCTTTACCCACCCTGGGGAGGGTCCTGCCATTCCTGATTCGTTTAGGGGAACTGGCAGCCCCAGCCCGCACCTCAAGTCCCAAACTCTGGCTGGCGTTGCTGCGTGGGTCCCGTGGTCACGCTGAGTTTGTCAGCATCTTGCCTTCTCCTGGGGTCACTCGCAGGACAGTCCACTCTGTCTGGAACACACGCCCCGTCCACCCCAGTCCCTTCCTCTAAGCCTCCTTGGAACTGGTCTTCTGTTGGAGCCAGCCCATTGCAGCCCCAGGGGCGGATCTCTGACCATCTGGCTGGGGATTGTCCCCACACCACGGGGGTCATTCTGACTTCAACACCCATGCACGAGATGACCTGTCCCTGAGGCCTGCGTCTCCACAGAGGGACTTCGACCTCTGCCCTTCGCCCTGTGCGGGGCCTCATCAAGGGACTACCCTTCCCAGCACCCTGCGTGATCCCAGGGACAAGGCTCCAGTGCACCGGCCACATCCACCTGTACACCACAACTCCCAGCATGCCGGGGGACAGTGGTGTTGAAGCCTGAGGCGGTTGCCTAGCGACTGGACCTGTTCCCTATGCAAACCAGGGGTGGGGCGGGTGAGCCAGGACTTTCAATCCCACAAAGCACACCAGATTCTGGGAATGAGTCCCTGTGGTTTGGGGTCCAGGATTACTAGGGTAGTGGGTTGCTCCCAGGAGCAGGGTGAGTGCTCACAACAGGGTGTTTGAGGGGTGACCCGAGCCGAAGGCCTGGCCCCGAGGTCAGACTGGGGTCACCCCCATCCTGTTGGGCCTGAGTTCTCCGGGGTTTTGGTGGGCCGCCCTCCAGACCCGGTGTGGCTGGACACTCAGGGTAGACGCCTGCCTAGGAGGCGGAGGGGAGACTGCCTGTCCCCAGCAGACTGGGCCTGAGCTCGTGACACCCTTTTGGGGTTGAGGCCCTGCCCTGCGAGACCATCGCCTGCCCAGCCTCAGTCACCCCTTGGGCTGTGCCAGTGTCCTCTTGCGCCTCTACCCGTGATGGTCCCATGTGGCCCCATCCGGGCCTCACCCTGCTGCCCCAGCTGGACCTCGGGGACAGGCCGAGCGTGAGGGGTACTTGGTCCTCTGCCTGGCTGGGTGTCATCCGGGGGTGGGGGGAGGGAGCCCGAGCTTGGCACTTAGGAAAATGGGGACACGGAAGCCCGGGGGAGGCGGCTCACATGAAAGGACTGGGATTTTATGACGGCGTTCTTCGCGGCAGGCAAACCGCGCATTTGGGCGTCAGGACCCCTTTATTGGCCGGGAGGGTTGGGTGAGCAGCCCTGGTGGCCCTGCCCACCGAGTCCCTGGCGTCCCTGGGGTAGACGGGGGTGTGCAAAGGCTGGTTCCCCGGGGCCCGTGGATTCCTGACAGTCTGGGGCAACCTTCCCTCAGGACACACGCTGCACGTGGGCGTGCCCCCTGGATGGGGGAGATGAGAGGCCAGCCCTTCTGAGACAGCCCCAGCCCCCAGCGACCCCAGTTCAGGCTGTGGAAGGCCCTCGGCCCCTGTGGTCCCCCTGCTCCCGAGGGCGTGCTGGGCCTCCAGGTGGGGGCTTGGAGATGCGGGAGGCACCCAGGTGACAGGCTGCTTAGCCACACCAGCACCCACTGTCAGGGCACCCAGCACACCACGGACAGGGGTGCCTGGATGCCAGAGCCATCCCCACCCACAGCTGGGGTTCACAGCTGGATTGGGGAGCAGGCAGGCTGGGCTGGGTCCCAGCGGCAGGGGACGGAAAGGCCTCAGGGATGGAGGGCCCGGGACAGGCTGTCCGGGTGTGAAAGGGCAGCTGGGTTCCTGTCGTCTCTCCAGTGAAGCGGGTTCTTGGTTCCTGTTTCACCGTGAACCACGTTGCTGGGGTGTTTCGTTCCCCTTTGTGGCTTCAGAACTTGACCTTTTCTGAGCCTTGGTGAGAGGCACCCCGTTTTACACCATGAGGCCTGGGGTGGGACCCGGAAAGGTCTGGATGAGTGACAGGCTCCCCGTCCGGACCCTTCACCTTGGGGCGTCTCCCAGCCACTGTCCTTTCACAGGACATAGCCCGCAGGTGCCTGGGCAGAGGGCGGTGGCCCTGTGTGCCTGCAGAACCAGCTGGGCAGTGACCCTTCCGACTTTACTGACACGGACGCCACCTCCGGCTCCTCAGTGACGTCGGCCCCCTGTCCAGAGTGTGTAGAGCGCAGCACGAAGAGACTCGGGGCAACCTAGGAGGTAGTAGCTGTAGTTAACAACGTGGTGTTGTGCACGTAAAATGTCGCTAGGCCCTGGCTGGTGTGGCTCAGTGGACTGAGTGCCGGCCTGGGAACCCAAGGGTCGCTGGTTCGATTCCCAGTCAGGGCACATGCCTGGGTTGTGGGCCAGGTCCCCAGTAGGGGGTGCCCGAGAGGCAGCCACACATTGATGTTTCTTTCTATTTCTCCCTCTCTGCCCCTCTCTCTAAAAATAAAAATCTTTTTAAAACATGTTATTAAGGTAGATTTTATGTAAAGCTTTTTTATGATACCTGACATCCCAAATCCTCCTGGGCCTGGGGACGTCCAGGGTCCCCAACACCACTGACTGAAAAGCTGTCCTTGTCACAGAGCGGTCCGGGCTCAGGGACAGTTTGTTTAAAAGTGTCCCCGAGTCCCTGAGCAGGAGAGTGAACACCACCACTCGTGTCTGTCTGCACCTACGTCTGAGTGTCCCTCGGCCACACAGAGAGGTGACGCCCTGGCAGGTCCCACTGAGACCCAGGGTCTGGGGACACGAGCCTGAACCAGAGAAGCCGGACACACAGGCCACATGTCATTGCATTCTGTGTCTGTGACCCGTCCTGAACAGGGGGTCCGTCCCAGAAAGTAACTCGGGGTTGCTGGGGGCCGAGGGGGAGGGGCGCGCTGCTGGTCCCAGGGCTGATGGGAAGGAGCGGGAACGGCACCGCCCCCGTCAGACGGCTCCCCCGGGTCACGGGGTCTCCTCTCCTCAGACAGACCCCTTAACAACAGGACCCCTCTCACCTGGACCGGGTGGGCCGCACACCGTGTCCGCTGTGGAGTTGCACTGCTGCAGGACCACTGTCCCCTCGGGACACCTGGGGGTGGGGGGGGACACAGCTTCACTGTTCCTGCTTCCACGTCTCTCCAGCCCCAGGCACCCGGGTCCGCACTGTCACCAACAGAAGGTGTGTCCGTGGGGCGCTTCCCCGGTCCAGTTTGGGGAGCACTGTGTGCTGTGATCACAGACCCCATGAGGGGCCCGGGGTCACAGGAAGCCCCAGCCTCACGCCAGAACCAGACCTGGTCCCACGAGGACGGTTGACCTGTTTCCCCCCATGGACGTCCATGGCCGTGTGTGTGGGCCTGGGAGCTGGAGGGGAGGGGTCCGTCCTGCTTTAACAAAGGCTGGGGACGCAGCTGCTCCCTCCTCCCTGTTGCCAGCTGAGAGCGCACCGTCAGTGCAGCGCATTCTGACGACCTGGGCAGGTTCGCCCACGCCCGGGGCAGTGACTCACTCGCTGAGGACCCTGTGTGGGTGCTCCCGCCCCCCCTCCCCCGCCCCAACCACAGGGCAGGGCAGCACCTGTCCAAGCCTCTCAGTCACCTGCCCCGTGCTTCCTCCACCCCCGGGCCCCCACCTTCTTTCTGGGGAGCTCGGGGCTTATTCTCGGACCCCAAACTCCAGATCACAAAGGGAAAAACGCTGGAGACTCCTCCAGGTTCGACAGCGTTTAGGAACTGAAAGCCCGTCCAGCCTGTCCCTTTGCTCTCCTGTGACCGCAGCGGGGACACGGAGAACACGGGTCCAGCTTGGCTATATTTCAGCTGTGGAGCGGAGGTGTGGTCTCTTTAGGAGGAACTGCCCCGCCTGGCAACCCATTTCTGGCCCAGCCATTTCCCCCACCCCCACCGGCAAACTCCCCCGCAGGCGGTTTCCTGTTTTGCTCTCTGCTGAGGGCGCAGCTGGGACAGAGCAGCGTTAACCCTTGCCACCCGGGGCATTTTAGTCTTAGGTCAAAATTCCCAACCACCCCTCCACCCCCACGTGACCCACTGAGTCACCTGCAGTCCTGCCAAAGAAATGTGAGGAAAGTCCCGCCAGCGCCTGGAGGGGCAGTGTTCACACAGTGAGAAGCAGGCCCGGGAGCCAGCTGAGGACGTGGATCCACAGGGCCTGGGTGGCCCCCACGGACTGCTCCTCCCCCTCCTGCTACCCCGGCCCATGTCCTGCTTCGGTTCCTCTGGGACCACCGTCCCCAGTGCTCAGTCCCCAGGGCCAGAGTGGGCGGCCTGCCTCTGCTGGGACAGCCCGGGGTGCCAGTGAGGGAGGGTGGGGCAGCGGGCACAGACCCCACAGCCCGCTGCAGAGGGAGGCCGTGGCCCCCGCCCACAGCTCAGGAAAGATGGGGAGGAGCGGGAGGGAGGAGGGCACAGGAGGGACCCTGGGGCCTGGACGCCCATGTGTTCCCCCCTGACCTCCAAGGCCCAGGGCAGGACGGGGGTGTGACAGGGTGCTCACCGGTGGGCACTTGGGCTGCTCCCAGCACTGGGCTCCTGTAAACTGTGCTGCTGTGAACGTGGGGGGCAGGGCGCTTTTGGATTGAGGTTTCTGGGTTCCTATGGTGTGATCCCCACAGGGGTCGCTGGGTCAGAGGCAGATCCCCCGTGAGCTCCCTGAGGACCCCCACACTGTTCCCACGGGGGCAGCGCCGGTCTGCGCCCCCCGCCAGCAGGGCACAGGGCTGGCTCCCCCCGCCCCCCACCGGGCCCGCCCCTGCTGTTGGTGGGCGTGCTGGTGCGGCCTGCTGGCCGGCGGGAGGGGGCCCCTCGCTGCTGCGGGACAACTCTGACCTGCGGGCACACCTGCCCGAGTGTGCGGAGGTCCCGCTGGGAACGACCCGGTCCCTTCCCTGGTTGGAGGGGACTGGAAGAGGGGAGCCGGGGGCTTCGTGATGCAAGATTCAAAGTCTCACCCTTTTCCTTCAGCGCCGTTGCAGAGAAATTTGGTAAAAGCAAAGAACAAGTGACAGAGGAGTTCCCAGAGGGCCCCCGAGTGCACCTGTCAGCCCCGGGTGCTCTGGACCCCAGACCGCCTTCCCAGATGGAAGGGAACCACCGCCTTGAAGAACAGCTTCACCGTCTGAGCGAGTCGAGGCAGGGGGGTCGTCAGCTACCTTGAAACACTGAAGTATGACACTGCCTGGGGGCCCCGTGTCCGAGGGACGCTGGTGCAGGTGTGGGGGAAGACGGCCGTGGGGGTTGGACACGGAGACACCAGGGTGGCAGCGGGTCTCCCCCACTGGAGGGGGGCCCAGTGGGACAGGGAGGCCGCGCCCCGCCCCCCCGCACTGGATGGTGTGGTAGCGAGTCCGTGGGGACAACCGCTCCATCCTACGTCCCGAGTTCCCAGGAGGACAGACGTGTGTTTAGGACGAGAACAGACTGCAGAAGCTGCTTCCTCTGAAAGGAGAGTGTCGTCACGGCGCAGGAACCCGGGCAGAGGACAGACGGCCCGGGGGGGGGGGGGGGGCCAATGCCAAGGGCTTTGTGGGGGACACGCGGTGCTGGGACTGAGGGATCTGTGTGTCCCCAGGATCTGTCCTACTCTAGGGAGTGACCGCTGGGGACTGAACGTGACCTGATGCCACGCCCTCTTTCAACCGTGTTTGTTGACAAGGTCTGAACGTGGAAAGAGGGCATTCAAGGAATCCATCTTCCTGGAAGAGAGCGTGGCATACAAAGGGGGGCGGTAATTTTTCTGGGGATTGCTTTTAATAATTTCCTTGCTAATATTAATCATGGTCTTACTTTGTACCCTGATTCCCATAAGAACAGACCATGAGAAGAAAGAGGCTCGAAAAGAGTCAATGATTGATTTTGAGGGAAATTCTGAAGGGACAACTAGTTCTCCCTAGACTATTGAATCATGCCCAGATTGTTTTAAATAAAGTGTTTATAAACCTGAGTAAGAAATTATCCCCGATTGTTCCCATAAAAGAATTCATAAATCAGTTACAATAGGTTGAATTATTGGCAGACTTTCCCACACCTGTTCCTTACCCATAGATACAAAGAGTCTTTCTAGAAAACAAGAAAAAAATTATATACGCCCTTACCCACAGCCCAGGGACATCCCTGGGTAGCATATTAGATTATTGGCAAATTATGGATTCCCCCAAAAGGAGCTAATGGTCTCCAGAGGGTTCCAGATCCCCCATTGCCTTATACAGGAGCATATAATGAGGGTGGCATTAGAATGGTCAATAAGGATGGAGTCCAAGTGCCTTATAATAGTCTAAATTTCATGGAAAGGCTAGCTCAAAGCAGACCTCTCTGGTGTTTATTAACTGAGGAACAAAAAGGGTTTATTGTAGCTGAATTTCCTGTTTATCTCTCCTTACCTGTTTGTTTTGGAGATTAAAAGGTGGTGGGATTGTCAGATATCTGTATCTCAGGTTTATTGATTTGCATATTCCAATGAAGTTGTATAAAATAATTTCTTGACCAGAGAATAAAATCCCCTCTAATGAAATAGTCCCTGAATGTCTAAAAGTTGTTGGAGTAACAGACCTGCCTTTACCTTGAATAGGAATATATATCAAGTAGAATTAGACAGGCAAAGAAATAAGAAAAGCTGGTTAACTATTATAAATTAAGCACGTAGAAACAGTTACCAGGGAGTCAGAGTCCATGGTGCATAGAGAAATATTTTAGACAGAAAAGGTAAATAGGTAAGTTAGACATCACAAAGGCCTTATCATCAATTTCCTATAACCTCTGTTCAATTTAGCGTATCCTTTTGCCCCATGACAAATTCTGAGAATTTTAATAAACAATAAGACATTCAAACTCTGTATGTACAGCTATTTCTAATTGTCTGACTTATGGCTCTCCTGGTTAAAATAATCTTTGTTTGATATAATTGAATCTATGGGAATTTTTGTATTTTTCCTTGTTACCTTTGTATTAATTTTTTTTTTACTTTACCTAATCACAAATGTTAATTATTGCTAAAAATTAAAGTATAAAAACCTGCTTATTCTTGCAATAAACGGAACAGAGCATCACTGTCCTCTGAGGCGTGTTGTCGTCTGTCTCCCATCGCCGACGTCTTACCCACCTTTCAGGAACCCCTGGACCTAGCTGCGGCTGGACGTGGCAGTCCCTGCAGCTCAGCCTCCTGGACCCATTGGCACCTGGGGTCCCATGTCCACAGTCTGGATCACACTGAGCCCAAACACCCATGTGCCACCCAGGGCAGGGAGGTCTCCGCCTCCTTTCTGTCCCTGACCTCCACTCCCCACCGAGACAGGTGGGTAGCATGGGGGACTCTGTCCTGGGTGGAGAAGGAAGTCACCTTGGGGGACTCCTGGGTGTGTCACGGGCCTCAGAGGCGCAGAGGTGGAGGTGGGGGGGAGTGGATGCTGGTGAGCACCCCATGTGCTCTGGGGTAGGTCTGCAGCCTCTGTCCCCGCCCAAGGAAAGGAGCCTGGAACAAGCCTGAGGCCCACCTGCCACCTGCACTCCACCTGGGCTTCTGCACAGAAGTCTCCATGTTGGAAATAACACAGGTAGGTTCCGCTGTCTGAGGCTCTGACGCTGTGAATCCAGAGAGCAGCCTTCCCCAGAGTGATGTCCTCTCGTGAAATTGAAGTCTCCCTCGAAACTCCTCTGCCGGCGTGTCCTCCTGCCCGTGTGTGTACACTTGCACTACCTGCCTGCGGCTGGGTCGCATCCACATCAGCTGCAGGGTCCTAGCGCTCATCTTCGGGGACAGGTGACAGGGCAGGTCTGTGTCTTCACCCACCATGGCCAGGATGGGCTCGGGGGGTCCGACCACAGCAAACTCAGCTGGTCATCAGGAGGCGGGGCCACGTCAGAGGGAGCAGGGCCAGAGGGTCAGAGGGTGTCCCAGGCAGGGAAGGTGAGGTGACAGACACCTAGACGGGAACTCAGTCCTCACACAGGTACAGTGTGGACGGGCCTTGCCGGGGTGGGCGGAGTCCAGGGTTCTGACTGGGCCCAAAGAGAAAGGATGCAGACACACAGACGCACAGCCGGTCCTACCTGAGCAGGGGCTGAGCAGCTGGACCACGGCGAGGCACACAGGGAGGGCAGGCAGACAGGGCACCAGGCACCTCCCCATCCTCACCTGCTGTGCACAGAGAGAGGCCAGCAGGGGCTGGGCAGCAGGGACCACCTGGAAGGAGGAGGAGGGTTCCACGTGGAGAGGCTGCCTGCCCAGGGCTGACCCGGGCACCACCGCCATCACTGGTGACCCGAGAGCCTCCTCTGCAAATGTGCCCTGGGGGTCTCTTCTCCTTGGATCCCTCCATGGAAATCAGCCATGAAACATGGGGCGGAAACATGGGGTGGCAAGTACCTTATCCCTTGCCAGCAGGAGCAGGGAGCACTGGGCTCTCTTGTGGGAACCTGTTCAGGAGTCCCCCACTTGCCCACACTTCCCTGCCCCAGCCAGGTGCCTGCCCGCCAGACCACCCTCTGAGGAACGCAGAACCCTGGGCTCTGAGTCTCCATCCCGCTGCTGCCCCCTGCAGGCCGAGCTCTACACAGCAGCCAGGGCGTCCCAACCCCTCACCTCCCTCCTGCTCAGCCCCTCCTAGGGGGTCCTGTGTCAACCAGGGCAGAAGCCCAGGGCCTTGGCCTCTGTGCTTTAAGTTACCTGAATGGTCTAAGTCTAAAAGTTTCCAGAGTGTGGAACACATTTCCACATATTTGGGAGGGTATTTATTGCTTTTCATTCATATCACAGACCATTTTAAAATATAAAGCATGAAGGAATGAAATTTAAATAACTTAGAATGGTAATTACATCCTGTTTTTCAAGCGAACGTGAACTCCTGTGGATGCATTTGGCCACATGTCCACAAGGGGCGACCCAAAAAGAGAATTTACTTATAAAAATTGAGTTTTTATTCGCACACCTTTCCCTTCGGTCACCCTCACATGCTCCCCTCTGGATGGGGGACACCCGTGGGGACGTCCCTCCACCGCCCTGATCACTC